>NC_088418.1:4488000-4563000 GCF_034236695.1 Oncorhynchus nerka | reverse complement strand
ACACAGCCCCACAACACTACACAGCCCCACAACTCTATACAGTCCCACAACACTACACAGTCCCACAACTCTACACAGTCCCACAGCTCTACACAGCCCCACAACACTACACAGCCCCACAACACTACACAGTCCCACAACTCTACACAGTCCCACAACACTACACAGTCCCACAACACTACACACACACAACACTACACAGTCCCACAACACTACACAGTCCCACAACTCTACACAGTCCCACAACTCTGCACAGTCCCACAACTCTACACAGTCCCACAACTCTATACAGTCCCACAACTCTACACAGTCCCACAACACTACACAGTCCCACAACTCTGCACAGTCCCACAACACTACACAGTCCCACAACTCTACACAGTCCCACAACACTACACAGTCCCACAACTCTACACAGTCCCACAACACTATACAGTCCCACAACTCTACACAGCCCCACAACTCTACACAGTCCCACAACTCTACACAGTCCCACAACTCTACACAGCCCCACAACTCTACACAGTCCCACAACTCTACACAGTCCCACAACTCTACACAGTCCCACAACTCTATACAGTCCCACAACTCTACACAGTCCCACAACTCTATACAGTCCCACAACTCTACACAGCCCCACAACCTATACAGTCCCACAACTCTACACAGTCCCACAACTCTATACAGTCCCACAACTCTACACAGTCCCACAACTCTAACAGTCCCACAACTCTATACAGTCCCACAACTCTATACAGTCCCACAACTCTACACAGTCCCACAACTCTACACAGTCCCACAACTCTATACAGTCCCACAACTCTACACAGTCCCACAACTCTATACAGTCCCACAACTCTACACAGCCCCACAACTCTATACAGTCCCACAACTCTACACAGTCCCACAACTCTACACAGTCCCACAACTCTACACAGTCCCACAACTCTATACAGTCCCACAACTCTACACAGTCCCACAACTCTACACAGCCCCACAACTCTACACAGTCCCACAACTCTACACAGTCCCACAACTCTACACAGTCCCACAACTCCACAGTCCCACAACTCTATACAGTCCCACAACTCTACACAGTCCCACAACTCTATACAGTCCCACAACTCTACACAGTCCCACAACTCTACACAGTCCCACAACTCTACACAGTCCCACAACTCTACACAGTCCCACAACTCTACACAGTCCCATAACTCTACACAGTCCCACAACTCTACACAGTCCCACAACTCTATACAGCCCCACAACTCTACACAGTCCCACAACTCTACACAGTCCCACAACTCTACACAGTCCCACAACTCTATACAGTCCCACAACTCTACACAGTCCCACAACTCTACACAGTCCCACAACTCTATACAGTCCCACAACTCTACACAGCCCCACAACTCTACACAGTCCCACAACTCTACACAGTCCCACAACTCTACACAGTCCCACAACTCTACACAGTCCCATAACTCTACACAGTCCCACAACTCTACACAGTCCCACAACACTACACAGCCCCACAACTCTACACAGTCCCACAACTCTATACAGTCCCACAACTCTACACAGCCCCACAACTCTACACAGTCCCACAACTCTACACAGTCCCATAACACTACACAGTCCCATAACACTACACAGTCCCATAACACTACACAGTCCCATAACACTACACAGTCCCATAACACTACACAGTCCCATAACACTACACAGTCCCATAACACTACACAGTCCCATAACACTACACAGTCCCACAACTGCACAGTCCCACAACACAGTCCCACAACTCTACACAGCCCCACAACTCTACACAGTCCCACAACTCTACACAGTCCCACAACTCTACACAGTCCCACAACTCTACACAGTCCCACAACACTCGCCATCCAAGCCCTTAAATATGCATTGGAGCTGTGTTAAAATATCTGGTTCAAGTTGAACTGAGTTGAACAATAGGAATCTTTGAGAATGTGGTAGACAGTGGAGTTTGGTTGGCTGGCTACCAGTGTGGGAAGAGATTGTCTAATTAAGATGATTCATACATGTATTAAAAGCCAAAACATACTGTCATCCAACACACACAAATCTTCTATTGAGGAGACAGTGTCTATTTTTTAGGGAGCTTCCAAAAACTAAACTCAATTCATTTCATGACATTAGCTAATTATTATTTACTAAAACATCTACTACACATGCCGTGACAAAGTAGTTCTGATACGCTGCTGTGTGTGTGTGTGTGTGTGTGTGTGTGTGTGTGTGTGTGTGTGTGTGTGTGTGTGTGTGTGTGTGTGTGTGTGTGTGTGTGTGTGTGTGTGTGTGTGTGTGTGTGTGCGTGTGTGTGTGTGTGTGTGTGTGTGTGTGTGTGTGTTTATGTGTTTGTGAAACACAATATGCATGTATGTTCACTATGGGCCCGATTCAGACTCAGGAAATGAATGCCTTTCCTACACACTTCTCAGTAGTTTGTATTCAGACTTACCTTATGCAGGTGTGTTGGGGTTTTGCAGGTGTGTTGGGGTTTTGCAGGTGTGTTGGGGTTTTGCAGGTGCGTTGGGGTTTTGCAGGTATGTTGGGGTTTTGGGGTTTTGCAGGTGTGTTGGGGTTTTGGGGTTTTGCAGGTGTGTTGGGGTTTTGCAGGTGTGTTGGGGTTTTGCAGGTGTGCTGGGGTTTTGGGGTTTTGCAGGTGTGTTGGGGTTTTGCAGGTGTGTTGGGGTTTTGCAGGTGTGCTGGGGTTTTGGGGTTTTGCAGGTGTGTTGGGGTTTTGCAGGTGTGTTGGGGTTTTGCAGGTGTGTTGGGGTTTTGGGGTTTTGCAGGTGCGCTGGGGTTTTGCAGGTGTGGTTCCCTTTACGCAGGCTGAATACAATTAGTTAAACCGCTGAAAACCCTCCCACTTGCCGGGCTAACAGATTTTCATTCAGTATAATTTTTAGGTAATTTGTTTTAAGCCATCTAATTTAAATTAGATGTACCTTTTAAATTAGATTTATTTTGACAGACTCGCCATAAATACATGAGAGAAAAGCTGAAGAATATCAGGGACCATTGAACGGAAAACATCTAAATAGCGATTTTAGAACAAAGCTGAAAAGTAAACAAAATGTGGAAAAAGTCAAGGGGTCTGAATACTTTCCCTAATTAACTGTATGTCTCAGTTTCAGCATCAACTGGTTGAAAAATACTCTGCTCTTGTAGATTGTTTAGGCACATTTTAAGAATAGGAAAGTATGTGTGAATCATTTTTTAAAAATGACAAGTTTGGAGAAGCCATTACGCAAAACAAATTGTGGTTTGATTCATCCTGAAAGTTGTCAAATTTAAATTCAATCTGTGAAATTTTGGAAGGTGAGAAAAGTGTACAATGAGGGTAGAGCAATATTCACGTAAAAATACCCTTAAACCTTCTCTCTAATCACGATAATGTGCCCCAGGCTCCAGGTTTAAACTGCTAGGTGTGGTCTGAGTTCCATAATGATTCAAATTGGCTACACGTCCCAAATGATTACACAACGTCAGCCTAATATAATCCACTAATGCTAGCGACCCTCGGGAACAACTACACAGACTACAAACTGAAGGAAACCAAGACTACAGTTATAAATGTCAGCCTAATATAATCCACTAATGCTAGCGACCCTCTGGAACAACTCAAACAGACTACAAACTGAAGGAAACTAAGACTACAGTTATAAATGTCAGCCTAATATAATCCACTAATGCTAGCTACCCTCTGGAACAACTAGACAGACTACAAACTGAAGGAAACTAAGACTACAGTTATAAACGTCAGCCTAATACTAAGACTACAGTTATAAACGCCAGCCTAATATAATCACTAATGCTAGAGACCTCTGGAACAACACTAATGCTAGCGACCCTCTGGAACAACTAGACAGACTACAAACTGAAGGAAACTAAGACTACAGTTATAAACGTCAGCCTAATATAATCCACTAATGCTAGCGACCCTCTGGAACAACTCAAACAGACATGACAGAGGAAAGAAAGGTAAGAGGAATGAAATGATGCAAAATGTAGGCTACAAACTGAAGGAAACTGAGACTACAGTTATAAATGTAGACTACAAACTGAAGGAAACTAAGACTACAGTTATAAATGTAGACTACAAACTGAAGGAAACCAACTCTACAGTTAGAAATGTAGACTACAAACTGAAGGAAACTAAGACTACAGTTATAAATGTAAACTACAAACTAACACTACAGTTATAAATGTAGACTACAAACTAAAGGAAACCAACTCTACAGTTATAAATGTAGACTACAAACTGAAGGAAACTAACACTACAGTTATAAATGTAGACTACAAACTGAAGGAAACCAACTCTACAGTTATAAATGTAGACTACAAACTGAAAGAAACCAACTCTACAGTTATAAATGTAGACTACAAAACTGAAGGAAACCAACTCTACAGTTATAAATGTAGACTACAAACTGAGACTACAGTTATAAATGTAGGCTACAAACTGAAGGAAACCAACTCTACAGTTATAAATGTAGACTACAAACTGAAGGAAACTAACACTACAGTTATAAATGTAGACTACAAACTGAAGGAAACCAACTCTACAGTTATAAATGTAGACTACAAACTGAAGGAAACTAACACTACAGTTATAAATGTAGACTACAAACTGAAGGAAACCAACTCTACAGTTATAAATGTAGACTACAAACTGAGACTACAGTTATAAATGTAGGCTACAAACTGAAGGAAACCAACTCTACAGTTATAAATGTAGACTACAAACTGAAGGAAACTAAGACTACAGTTATAAATGTAGACTACAAACTGAGACTACAGTTTTAAATGTAGGCTACAAACTGAAGGAAACTAAGACTACAGTTATAAATGTAGACTACAAACTGAAGGAAACCAACTCTACAGTTATAAATGTAGGCTACAAACTGAAGGAAACCAACTCTACAGTTATAAATGTAGAGTACAAACTGAAGGAAACTAAGACTACAGTTATAAATGTAGACTACAAACTGAAGGAAACTAAGACTACAGTTATAAATGTAGACTACAAACTGAAGTAAACTAAGACTACAGTTATAAATGTAGACTACAAACTGAAGGAAACTAAGACTACATAAATGTAGACTACAAACTGAAGGAAACCAACTCTACAGTTATAAATGTAGACTACAAACTGAAGGAAACTAAGACTACAGTTATAAATGTAGACTACAAACTGAGACTACAGTTTTAAATGTAGGCTACAAACTGAAGGAAACTAAGACTACAGTTATAAATGTAGACTACAAACTGAAGGAAACCAACTCTACAGTTATAAATGTAGGCTACAAACTGAAGGAAACCAACTCTACAGTTATAAATGTAGAGTACAAACTGAAGGAAACTAAGACTACAGTTATAAATGTAGACTACAAACTGAAGGAAACTAAGACTACAGTTATAAATGTAGACTACAAACTGAAGTAAACTAAGACTACAGTTATAAATGTAGACTACAAACTGAAGGAAACTAAGACTACAGTTATAAACGTCAGCCTAATATAATCCACTAATGCTAGCGACCCTCTGGAACAACTAGACAGACTACAAACTGAAGGAAACTAAGACTACAGTTATAAACGTCAGCCTAATATAATCCACTAATGCTAGCGACCCTCTGGAACAACTCAAACAGACATGACAGAGGAAAGAAAGGTAAGAGGAATGAAATGATGCAAAATGTAGGCTACAAACTGAAGGAAACTGAGACTACAGTTATAAATGTAGACTACAAACTGAAGGAAACTAAGACTACAGTTATAAATGTAGACTACAAACTGAAGGAAACCAACTCTACAGTTAGAAATGTAGACTACAAACTGAAGGAAACTAAGACTACAGTTATAAATGTAAACTACAAACTAACACTACAGTTATAAATGTAGACTACAAACTAAAGGAAACCAACTCTACAGTTATAAATGTAGACTACAAACTGAAGGAAACTAACACTACAGTTATAAATGTAGACTACAAACTGAAGGAAACCAACTCTACAGTTATAAATGTAGACTACAAACTGAAAGAAACCAACTCTACAGTTATAAATGTAGACTACAAAACTGAAGGAAACCAACTCTACAGTTATAAATGTAGACTACAAACTGAGACTACAGTTATAAATGTAGGCTACAAACTGAAGGAAACCAACTCTACAGTTATAAATGTAGACTACAAACTGAAGGAAACTAACACTACAGTTATAAATGTAGACTACAAACTGAAGGAAACCAACTCTACAGTTATAAATGTAGACTACAAACTGAAGGAAACTAACACTACAGTTATAAATGTAGACTACAAACTGAAGGAAACCAACTCTACAGTTATAAATGTAGACTACAAACTGAGACTACAGTTATAAATGTAGGCTACAAACTGAAGGAAACCAACTCTACAGTTATAAATGTAGACTACAAACTGAGACTACAGTTTTAAATGTAGGCTACAAACTGAAGGAAACTAAGACTACAGTTATAAATGTAGACTACAAACTGAGACTACAGTTTTAAATGTAGGCTACAAACTGAAGGAAACTAAGACTACAGTTATAAATGTAGACTACAAACTGAAGGAAACCAACTCTACAGTTATAAATGTAGGCTACAAACTGAAGGAAACCAACTCTACAGTTATAAATGTAGAGTACAAACTGAAGGAAACTAAGACTACAGTTATAAATGTAGACTACAACCTGAAGGAAACCAACTCTACAGTTATAAATGTAGACTACAAAACTGAAGGAAACCAACTCTACAGTTATAAATGTAGACTACAAACTGAAGGAAACTAAGACTAGTTATAAATGTAGACTACAAACTGAAGGAAACTAAGACTAGTTATAAATGTAGACTACAAACTGAGACTACAGTTGTAAATGTAGACTACAAACTGATGGAAACTAAGACTACAGTTATAAATGTAAACTACAAACTGAGACTACAGTTATAAATGTAGACTACAAACTGAAGGAAACTAAGACTACAGTTATGAATGTAGACTACAAACTGAAGGAAACCAACTCTACAGTTATAAATGTAGACTACAAACTGAAGGAAACCAACTCTACAGTTATAAATGTAGACTACAAACTGAAGGAAACTAACACTACAGTTATAAATGTAGACTACAAACTGAAGGAAACCAACTCTACAGTTATAAATGTAGACTACAAACTGAGACTACAGTTATAAATGTAGGCTACAAACTGAAGGAAACCAACTCTACAGTTATAAATGTAGACTACAAACTGAAGGAAACTAAGACTACAGTTATAAATGTAGACTACAAACTGAGACTACAGTTTTAAATGTAGGCTACAAACTGAAGGAAACTAAGACTACAGTTATAAATGTAGACTACAAACTGAAGGAAACCAACTCTACAGTTATAAATGTAGGCTACAAACTGAAGGAAACCAACTCTACAGTTATAAATGTAGAGTACAAACTGAAGGAAACTAAGACTACAGTTATAAATGTAGACTACAAACTGAAGGAAACTAAGACTACAGTTATAAATGTAGACTACAAACTGAAGGAAACTAAGACTACAGTTATAAATGTAGACTACAAACTGAAGGAAACTAAGACTACATAAATGTAGACTACAAACTGAAGGAAACCAACTCTACAGTTATAAATGTAGACTACAAACTGAAGGAAACTAAGACTACAGTTATAAATGTAGACTACAAACTGAAGGAAACCAACTCTACAGTTATAAATGTAGACTACAAAACTGAAGGAAACCAACTCTACAGTTATAAATGTAGACTACAAACTGAAGGAAACTAAGACTAGTTATAAATGTAGACTACAAACTGAGACTACAGTTGTAAATGTAGACTACAAACTGAAGGAAACTAAGACTACAGTTATAAATGTAAACTACAAACTGAGACTACAGTTATAAATGTAGACTACAAACTGAAGGAAACTAAAACTACAGTTATGAATGTAGACTACAAACTGAAGGAAACCAACTCTACAGTTATAAATGTAGACTACAAACTGAAGGAAACCAACTCTACAGTTATAAATGTAGACTACAAACTGAAGGAAACCAACACTACAGTTATAAATGTAGACTACAAACTGAAGGAAACCAACTCTACAGTTATAAATGTAGACTACAAAACTGAAGGAAACCAACTCTACAGTTATAAATGTAGACTACAAACTAAAGGAAACCAACTCTACAGTTATAAATGTAGACTACAAAACTGAAGGAAACCAACTCTACAGTTATAAATGTAGACTACAAACTGAGACTACAGTTATAAATGTAGGCTACAAACTGAAGGAAACCAACTCTACAGTTATAAATGTAGACTACAAACTGAAGGAAACTAACACTACAGTTATAAATGTAGACTACAAACTGAAGGAAACCAACTCTACAGTTATAAATGTAGACTACAAACTGAAGGAAACTAACACTACAGTTATAAATGTAGACTACAAACTGAAGGAAACCAACTCTACAGTTATAAATGTAGACTACAAACTGAGACTACAGTTATAAATGTAGGCTACAAACTGAAGGAAACCAACTCTACAGTTATAAATGTAGACTACAAACTGAAGGAAACTAAGACTACAGTTATAAAAATACAACCTGAAGGAAACCAACTCTACAGTTATAAATGTAGACTACAAACTCAAGGAAACCAACTCTACAGTTATAAATGTAGACTACAAACTGAAGGAAACTAAGACTACAGTTATAAATGTAGACTACAAACTGAAGGAAACTAAGACTAGTTATAAATGTAGACTACAAACTGAGACTACAGTTGTAAATGTAGACTACAAACTGATGGAAACTAAGACTACAGTTATAAATGTAAACTACAAACTGAGACTACAGTTATAAATGTAGACTACAAACTGAAGGAAACTAAGACTACAGTTATGAATGTAGACTACAAACTGAAGGAAACCAACTCTACAGTTATAAATGTAGACTACAAACTGAAGGAAACCAACTCTACAGTTATAAATGTAGACTACAAACTGAAGGAAACTAACACTACAGTTATAAATGTAGACTACAAACTGAAGGAAACCAACTCTACAGTTATAAATGTAGACTACAAACTGAGACTACAGTTATAAATGTAGGCTACAAACTGAAGGAAACCAACTCTACAGTTATAAATGTAGACTACAAACTGAAGGAAACTAAGACTACAGTTATAAATGTAGACTACAAACTGAGACTACAGTTTTAAATGTAGGCTACAAACTGAAGGAAACTAAGACTACAGTTATAAATGTAGACTACAAACTGAAGGAAACCAACTCTACAGTTATAAATGTAGGCTACAAACTGAAGGAAACCAACTCTACAGTTATAAATGTAGAGTACAAACTGAAGGAAACTAAGACTACAGTTATAAATGTAGACTACAAACTGAAGGAAACTAAGACTACAGTTATAAATGTAGACTACAAACTGAAGGAAACTAAGACTACAGTTATAAATGTAGACTACAAACTGAAGGAAACTAAGACTACATAAATGTAGACTACACACTGAAGGAAACCAACTCTACAGTTATAAATGTAGACTACAAAACTGAAGGAAACTAAGACTACAGTTATAAATGTAGACTACAAACTGAAGGAAACCAACTCTACAGTTATAAATGTAGACTACAAAACTGAAGGAAACCAACTCTACAGTTATAAATGTAGACTACAAACTGAAGGAAACTAAGACTAGTTATAAATGTAGACTACAAACTGAGACTACAGTTGTAAATGTAGACTACAAACTGAAGGAAACTAAGACTACAGTTATAAATGTAGACTACAAACTGAGACTACAGTTATAAATGTAGACTACAAACTGAAGGAAACTAAGACTACAGTTATGAATGTAGACTACAAACTGAAGGAAACCAACTCTACAGTTATAAATGTAGACTACAAACTGAAGGAAACCAACTCTACAGTTATAAATGTAGACTACAAACTGAAGGAAACCAACTCTACAGTTATAAATGTAGACTACAAAACTGAAGGAAACCAACTCTACAGTTATAAATGTAGACTACAAACTGAGACTACAGTTATACATGTAGGCTACAAACTGAAGGAAACCAACTCTACAGTTATAAATGTAGACTACAAACTGAAGGAAACTAACACGACAGTTATAAATGTAGACTACAAACTGAAGGAAACCAACTCTACAGTTATAAATGTAGACTACAAACTGAAGGAAACTAACACTACAGTTATAAATGTAGACTACAAACTGAAGGAAACCAACTCTACAGTTATAAATGTAGACTACAAACTGAGACTACAGTTATAAATGTAGACTACAAACTGAAGGAAACTAAGACTACAGTTATAAATGTAAACTACAAACTGAGACTACAGTTATAAGTGTAGACTACAAACTGAAGGAAACTAAAACTACAGTTATGAATGTAGACTACAAACTGAAGGAAACCAACTCTACAGTTATAAATGTAGACTACAAACTGAAGGAAACCAACTCTACAGTTATAAATGTAGACTACAAACTGAAGGAAACCAACTCTACAGTTATAAATGTAGACTACAAACTGAAGGAAACCAACTCTACAGTTATAAATGTAGACTACAAAACTGAAGGAAACCAACTCTACAGTTTTAAATGTAGACTACAAACTGATACTACAGTTATAAATGTGGCCAATAAACTGAAGGAAACCAACTCTACAGTTATAAATGTAGACTACAAACTAAAGGAAACCAACTCTACAGTTATAAATGTAGACTACAAAACTGAAGGAAACCAACTCTACAGTTATAAATGTAGACTACAAACTGAGACTACAGTTATAAATGTAGGCTACAAACTGAAGGAAACCAACTCTACAGTTATAAATGTAGACTACAAACTGAAGGAAACTAACACGACAGTTATAAATGTAGACTACAAACTGAAGGAAACCAACTCTACAGTTATAAATGTAGACTACAAACTGAAGGAAACTAACACTACAGTTATAAATGTAGACTACAAACTGAAGGAAACCAACTCTACAGTTATAAATGTAGACTACAAACTGAGACTACAGTTATAAATGTAGGCTACAAACTGAAGTTATAAATGTAGACTACAAACTGAAGGAAACTAAGACTACAGTTATAAATGTAGACTACAAACTGAGACTACAGTTTTAAATGTAGGCTACAAACTGAAGGAAACTAAGACTACAGTTATAAATGTAGACTACAAACTGAAGGAAACCAACTCTACAGTTATAAATGTAGGCTACAAACTGAAGGAAACCAACTCTACAGTTATAAATGTAGAGTACAAACTGAAGGAAACTAAGACTACAGTTATAAATGTAGACTACAAACTGAAGGAAACTAAGACTACAGTTATAAATGTAGACTACAAACTGAAGGAAACTAAGACTACAGTTATAAATGTAGACTACAAACTGAAGGAAACTAAGACTACATAAATGTAGACTACAAACTGAAGGAAACCAACTCTACAGTTATAAATGTAGACTACAAAACTGAAGGAAACCAACTCTACAGTTTTAAATGTAGACTACAAACTGATACTACAGTTATAAATGTGGCCAATAAACTGAAGGAAACCAACTCTACAGTTATAAATGTAGACTACAAACTAAAGGAAACCAACTCTACAGTTATAAATGTAGACTACAAAACTGAAGGAAACCAACTCTACAGTTATAAATGTAGACTACAAACTGAGACTACAGTTATAAATGTAGGCTACAAACTGAAGGAAACCAACTCTACAGTTATAAATGTAGACTACAAACTGAAGGAAACTAACACGACAGTTATAAATGTAGACTACAAACTGAAGGAAACCAACTCTACAGTTATAAATGTAGACTACAAACTGAAGGAAACTAACACTACAGTTATAAATGTAGACTACAAACTGAAGGAAACCAACTCTACAGTTATAAATGTAGACTACAAACTGAGACTACAGTTATAAATGTAGGCTACAAACTGAAGGAAACCAACTCTACAGTTATAAATGTAGACTACAAACTGAAGGAAACTAAGACTACAGTTATAAATGTAGACTACAAACTGAGACTACAGTTTTAAATGTAGGCTACAAACTGAAGGAAACTAAGACTACAGTTATAAATGTAGACTACAAACTGAAGGAAACCAACTCTACAGTTATAAATGTAGGCTACAAACTGAAGGAAACCAACTCTACAGTTATAAATGTAGAGTACAAACTGAAGGAAACTAAGACTACAGTTATAAATGTAGACTACAAACTGAAGGAAACTAAGACTACAGTTATAAATGTAGACTACAAACTGAAGGAAACTAAGACTACAGTTATAAATGTAGACTACAAACTGAAGAAACTAAGACTACATAAATGTAGACTACAAACTGAAGGAAACCAACTCTACAGTTATAAATGTAGACTACAAACTGAAGGAAACTAAGACTACAGTTATAAATGTAGACTACAAACTGAAGGAAACCAACTCTACAGTTATAAATGTAGACTACAAACTGAAGGAAACCAACTCTACAGTTATAAATGTAGACTACAAACTGAAGGAAACTAAGACTAGTTATAAATGTAGACTACAAACTGAAGGAAACTAAGACTAGTTATAAATGTAGACTACAAACTGAGACTACAGTTATAAATGTAGACTACAAACTGATGGAAACTAAGACTACAGTTATAAATGTAAACTACAAACTGAAGTTATAAATGTAGACTACAAACTGAAGGAAACTAAGACTACAGTTATGAATGTAGACTACAAACTGAAGGAAACCAACTCTACAGTTATAAATGTAGACTACAAACTGAAGGAAACCAACTCTACAGTTATAAATGTAGGCTACAAACTGAAGGAAACCAACTCTACAGTTATAAATGTAGAGTACAAACTGAAGGAAACTAAGACTACAGTTATAAATGTAGACTACAAACTGAAGGAAACTAAGACTACAGTTATAAATGTAGACTACAAACTGAAGGAAACTAAGACTACAGTTATAAATGTAGACTACAAACTGAAGGAAACCAAGACTACAGTTATAAATGTAGACTACAAACTGAAGGAAACCAACTCTACAGTTATAAATGTAGACTACAAACTGAAGGACTACAGTTATAAATGTAGACTACAAACTGAAGGAAACCAACTCTACAGTTATAAATGTAGACTACAAACTGAAGGAAACCAACTCTACAGTTATAAATGTAGACTACAAACTGAAGGAAACCAACTCTACAGTTATAAATGTAGACTACAAACTAAAGGAAACCAACTCTACAGTTATAAATGTAGACTACAAAACTGAAGGAAACCAACTCTACAGTTATAAATGTAGACTACAAACTGAGACTACAGTTATAAATGTAGGCTACAAACTGAAGGAAACCAACTCTACAGTTATAAATGTAGACTACAAACTGAAGGAAACTAACACTACAGTTATAAATGTAGACTACAAACTGAAGGAAACCAACTCTACAGTTATAAATGTAGACTACAAACTGAAGGAAACTAACACTACAGTTATAAATGTAGACTACAAACTGAAGGAAACCAACTCTACAGTTATAAATGTAGACTACAAACTGAGACTACAGTTATAAATGTAGACTACAAACTGAAGGAAACCAACTCTACAGTTATAAATGTAGACTACAAACTGAAGGAAACTAAGACTACAGTTATAAATGTAGACTACAAACTGAGACTACAGTTTTAAATGTAGGCTACAAACTGAAGGAAACTAAGACTACAGTTATAAATGTAGACTACAAACTGAAGGAAACCAACTCTACAGTTATAAATGTAGGCTACAAACTGAAGGAAACCAACTCTACAGTTATAAATGTAGAGTACAAACTGAAGGAAACTAAGACTACAGTTATAAATGTAGACTACAAACTGAAGGAAACTAAGACTACAGTTATAAATGTAGACTACAAACTGAAGGAAACTAAGACTACAGTTATAAATGTAGACTACAAACTGAAGGAAACTAAGACTACATAAATGTAGACTACAAACTGAAGGAAACCAACTCTACAGTTATAAATGTAGACTACAAACTGAAGGAAACTAAGACTACAGTTATAAATGTAGACTACAACCTGAAGGAAACCAACTCTACAGTTATAAATGTAGACTACAAAACTGAAGGAAACCAACTCTACAGTTATAAATGTAGACTACAAACTGAAGGAAACTAAGACTAGTTATAAATGTAGACTACAAACTGAAGGAAACTAAGACTAGTTATAAATGTAGACTACAAACTGAGACTACAGTTATAAATGTAGACTACAAACTGATGGAAACTAAGACTACAGTTATAAATGTAAACTACAAACTGAGACTACAGTTATAAATGTAGACTACAAACTGAAGGAAACTAAGACTACAGTTATGAATGTAGACTACAAACTGAAGGAAACCAACTCTACAGTTATAAATGTAGGCTACAAACTGAAGGAAACCAACTCTACAGTTATAAAAATACAAACTGAAGGAAACTAAGACTACAGTTATAAATGTAGACTACAAACTGAAGGAAACTAAGACTACAGTTATAAATGTAGACTACAAACTGAAGGAAACTAAGACTACAGTTATAAATGTAGACTACAAACTGAAGGAAACTAAGACTACAAATAAAGACTACATAAAGGCTACAAACTGAAGGAAACTAAGACTACAGTTATAAATGTAGACTACAAACTGAAGGAAACTAAGACTACAGTTATAAATGTAGACTACAAACTGAAGGAAACCAACTCTACAGTTATAAATGTAGACTACAAAACTGAAGGAAACCAACTCTACAGTTATAAATGTAGACTACAAACTGAAGGAAACTAAGACTACAGTTATAAATGTAGACTACAAACTGAAGGAAACTAAGACTAGTTATAAATGTAGACTACAAACTGAGACTACAGTTGTAAATGTAGACTACAAACTGATGGAAACTAAGACTACAGTTATAAATGTAAACTACAAACTGAGACTACAGTTATAAATGTAGACTACAAACTGAAGGAAACTAAGACTACAGTTATGAATGTAGACTACAAACTGAAGGAAACCAACTCTACAGTTATAAATGTAGACTACAAACTGAAGGAAACTAAGACTACAGTTATAAATGTAGACTACAAACTGAAGGAAACTAACACTACAGTTATAAATGTAGACTACAAACTGAGACTACAGTTATAAATGTAGACTACAAACTGAAGGAAACTAAGACTACAGTTATGAATGTAGACTACAAACTGAAGGAAACCAACTCTACAGTTATAAATGTAGACTACAAACTGAAGGAAACCAACTCTACAGTTATAAATGTAGACTACAAACTGAAGGAAACTAACACTACAGTTATAAATGTAGACTACAAACTGAGACTACAGTTATAAATGTAGGCTACAAACTGAAGGAAACCAACTCTACAGTTATAAATGTAGACTACAAACTGAGACTACAGTTATAAATGTAGGCTACAAACTGAAGGAAACCAACTCTACAGTTATAAATGTAGACTACAAAACTGAAGGAAACCAACTCTACAGTTATAAATGTAGACTACAAACTGAAGGAAACTAAGACTAGTTATAAATGTAGACTACAAACTGAAGGAAACTAAGACTAGTTATAAATGTAGACTACAAACTGAGACTACAGTTGTAAATGTAGACTACAAACTGATGGAAACTAAGACTACAGTTATAAATGTAAACTACAAACTGAGACTACAGTTATAAATGTAGACTACAAACTGAAGGAAACTAAGACTACAGTTATGAATGTAGACTACAAACTGAAGGAAACCAACTCTACAGTTATAAATGTAGACTACAAACTGAAGGAAACCAACTCTACAGTTATAAATGTAGGCTACAAATTGAAGGAAACCAACTCTACAGTTATAAATGTAGAGTACAAACTGAAGGAAACTAAGACTACAGTTATAAATGTAGACTACAAACTGAAGGAAACTAAGACTACAGTTATAAATGTAGACTACAAACTGAAGGAAACTAAGACTACAGTTATAAATGTAGACTACAAACTGAAGGAAACTAAGACTACATAAATGTAGACTACAAACTGAAGGAAACCAACTCTACAGTTATAAATGTAGACTACAAACTGAAGGAAACTAAGACTACAGTTATAAATGTAGACTACAACCTGAAGGAAACCAACTCTACAGTTATAAATGTAGACTACAAAACTGAAGGAAACCAACTCTACAGTTATAAATGTAGACTACAAACTGAAGGAAACTAAGACTACAGTTATGAATGTAGACTACAAACTGAAGGAAACCAACTCTACAGTTATAAATGTAGACTACAAACTGAAGGAAACCAACTCTACAGTTATAAATGTAGACTACAAACTGAAGGAAACTAACACTACAGTTATAAATGTAGACTACAAACTGAAGGAAACCAACTCTACAGTTATAAATGTAGACTACAAACTGAAGGAAACTAAGACTAGTTATAAATGTAGACTACAAACTGAAGGAAACTAAGACTAGTTATAAATGTAGACTACAAACTGAGACTACAGTTGTAAATGTAGACTACAAACTGATGGAAACTGACAGTTATAAATGTAAACTACAAACTGAGACTACAGTTATAAATGTAGACTACAAACTGAAGGAAACTAAGACTACAGTTATAAATGTAGACTACAAACTGAAGGAAACCAACTCTACAGTTATAAATGTAGACTACAAACTGAAGGAAACTAAGAGTACAGTTATAAATGTAGACTACAAACTGAAGGAAACCAACTCTACAGTTATAAATGTAGACTACAAACTGAAGGAAACCAACTCTACAGTTATAAATGTAGACTACAAAACTGAAGGAAACCAACTCTACAGTTATAAATGTAGACTACAAACTGATACTACAGTTATAAATGTAGGCAACAAACTGAAGGAAACCAACTCTACAGTTATAAATGTAGACTACAAACTGAGACTACAGTTGTAAATGTAGACTACAAACTGATGGAAACTAAGACTACAGTTATAAATGTAAACTACAAACTGAGACTACAGTTATAAATGTAGACTACAAACTGAAGGAAACCAACTATACAGTTATAAATGTAGACTACAAACTGAAGGAAACCAACTCTACAGTTATAAATGTAGGCTACAAATTGAAGGAAACCAACTCTACAGTTATAAATGTAGAGTACAAACTGAAGGAAACTAAGACTACAGTTATAAATGTAGACTACAAACTGAAGGAAACTAAGACTACAGTTATAAATGTAGACTACAAACTGAAGGAAACTAAGACTACAGTTATAAATGTAGACTACAAACTGAAGGAAACTAAGACTACATAAATGTAGACTACAAACTGAAGGAAACCAACTCTACAGTTATAAATGTAGACTACAAACTGAAGGAAACTAAGACTACAGTTATAAATGTAGACTACAACCTGAAGGAAACCAACTCTACAGTTATAAATGTAGACTACAAAACTGAAGGAAACCAACTCTACAGTTATAAATGTAGACTACAAACTGAAGGAAACTAAGACTACAGTTATAAATGTAGACTACAAACTGAAGGAAACCAACTCTACAGTTATAAATGTAGACTACAAACTGAAGGAAACCAACTCTACAGTTATAAATGTAGACTACAAACTGAAGGAAACTAACACTACAGTTATAAATGTAGACTACAAACTGAAGGAAACCAACTCTACAGTTATAAATGTAGACTACAAACTGAGACTACAGTTATAAATGTAGGCTACAAACTGAAGGAAACCAACTCTACAGTTATAAATGTAGACTACAAACTGAAGGAAACTAAGACTACAGTTATAAATGTAGACTACAAACTGAAGGAAACCGACTCTACAGTTATAAATGTAGAGTACAAAACTGAAGGAAACTAAGACTAGTTATAAATGTAGACTACAAACTGAAGGAAACCAAGACTACAGTTATAAATGTAGACTACAAACTGAAGAAACTAACTACAGTTATAAATGATGGAAACTGACAAACTAAAGAAACCAACTGAGACTACAGTTATAAAAGACTACAAACTGAAGGAAACTAAGACTACAGTTATAAATGTAGACTACAAACTGAAGGAAACCAACTCTACAGTTATAAATGTAGACTACAAACTGAAGGAAACCAACTACAGTTATAAATGTAGACTACAAACTGAAGGAAACTAACACTACAGTTATAAATGTAGACTACAAACTGAGACTACAGTTATAAATGTAGGCTACAAACTGAAGGAAACCAAAAGTTATAAATGTAGAAACAAACTGAGACTACAGTTATAAATGTAGACTACAAACTGAAGGAAACCAACTCTACAGTTATAAATGTAGACTACAAACTGAAGGAAACCAAGACTACAGTTATAAATGTAGACTACAAACTGAAGGAAACTAAGACTAGTTATAAATGTAGACTACAAACTGAAGGAAACTAAGACTAGTTATAAATGTAGACTACAGTTATAAATGTAGACTACAAACTGATGGAAACTAAGACTACAGTTATAAATGTAAACTACAAACTGAGACTACAGTTATAAATGTAGACTACAAACTGAAGGAAACTAAGACTACAGTTATAAATGTAGACTACAAACTGAAGGAAACCAACTCTACAGTTATAAATGTAGACTACAAACTGAAGGAAACCAACTCTACAGTTATAAATGTAGACTACAAACTGAAGGAAACCAACTCTACAGTTATAAATGTAGAGTACAAACTGAAGGAAACTAAGACTACAGTTATAAATGTAGACTACAAACTGAAGGAAACTAAGACTACAGTTATAAATGTAGACTACAAACTGAAGGAAACTAAGACTACAGTTATAAATGTAGACTACAAACTGAAGGAAACTAAGACTACAGTTATAAATGTAGACTACAAACTGAAGGAAACCAACTCTACAGTTATAAATGTAGACTACAAACTGAAGGAAACTAAGACTACAGTTATAAATGTAGACTACAAACTGAAGGAAACCAACTCTACAGTTATAAATGTAGACTACAAACTGAAGGAAACCAACTACAGTTATAAATGTAGACTACAAACTGAAGGAAACTAAGACTACAGTTATGAATGTAGACTACAAACTGAAGGAAACCAACTCTACAGTTATAAATGTAGACTACAAACTGAAGGAAACCAACTCTACAGTTATAAATGTAGACTACAAACTGAAGGAAACTAACACTACAGTTATAAATGTAGACTACAAACTGAAGGAAACCAACTCTACAGTTATAAATGTAGACTACAAACTGAAGGAAACTAAGACTAGTTATAAATGTAGACTACAAACTGAAGGAAACTAAGACTAGTTATAAATGTAGACTACAAACTGAGACTACAGTTGTAAATGTAGACTACAAACTGATGGAAACTAAGACTACAGTTATAAATGTAAACTACAAACTGAGACTACAGTTATAAATGTAGACTACAAACTGAAGGAAACTAAGACTACAGTTATGAATGTAGACTACAAACTGAAGGAAACCAACTCTACAGTTATAAATGTAGACTACAAACTGAAGGAAACTAAGAGTACAGTTATAAATGTAGACTACAAACTGAAGGAAACCAACTCTACAGTTATAAATGTAGACTACAAACTGAAGGAAACCAACTCTACAGTTATAAATGTAGACTACAAACTGAAGGAAACCAACTCTACAGTTATAAATGTAGACTACAAACTGATACTACAGTTATAAATGTAGGCAACAAACTGAAGGAAACCAACTCTACAGTTATAAATGTAGACTACAAACTGAGACTACAGTTGTAAATGTAGACTACAAACTGATGGAAACTAAGACTACAGTTATAAATGTAAACTACAAACTGAGACTACAGTTATAAATGTAGACTACAAACTGAAGGAAACCAACTCTACAGTTATAAATGTAGACTACAAACTGAAGGAAACCAACTCTACAGTTATAAATGTAGACTACAAACTGAAGGAAACCAACTCTACAGTTATAAATGTAGACTACAAACTGAAGGAAACCAACTCTACAGTTATAAATGTAGACTACAAACTGAAGGAAACTAAGACTACAGTTATAAACAGACTACAAACTGAAGGAAACTAAGACTACAGTTATAAATGTAGACTACAAACTGAAGGAAACTAAGACTACAGTTATAAATGTAGACTACAAACTGAAGGAAACTAAGACTACATAAATGTAGACTACAAACTGAAGGAAACCAACTCTACAGTTATAAATGTAGACTACAAACTGAAGGAAACTAAGACTACAGTTATAAATGTAGACTACAAACTGAAGGAAACCAACTCTACAGTTATAAATGTAGACTACAAAACTGAAGGAAACCAACTCTACAGTTATAAATGTAGACTACAAACTGAAGGAAACTAAGACTACAGTTATAAATGTAGACTACAAACTGAAGGAAACCAACTCTACAGTTATAAATGTAGACTACAAACTGAAGGAAACCAACTCTACAGTTATAAATGTAGACTACAAACTGAAGGAAACTAACACTACAGTTATAAATGTAGACTACAAACTGAAGGAAACCAACTCTACAGTTATAAAAGACTACAAACTGACTACAGTTATAAAGACTACAAACTGAAGGAAACCAACTCTACAGTTATAAATGTAGACTACAAACTGAAGGAAACTAAGACTACAGTTATGAATGTAGACTACAAACTCAAGGAAACCAACTCTACAGTTATAAATGTAGACTACAAACTGAAGGAAACTAAGACTACAGTTATAAATGTAGACTACAAACTGAAGGAAACCAACTCTACAGTTATAAATGTAGACTACAAACTGAAGGAAACCAAACAGTTATAAATGACTACAAAACTGAAGGAAACCAACTCTACAGTTATAAATGTAGACTACAAACTGATACTACAGTTATAAATGTAGGCAACAAACTGAAGGAAACCAACTCTACAGTTATAAATGTAGACTACAAACTGAAGGAAACTAACACTACAGTTATAAATGTAGACTACAAACTGAAGGAAACCAACTCTACAGTTATAAATGTAGACTACAAACTGAAGGAAACTAACACTACAGTTATAAATGTAGACTACAAACTGAAGGAAACCAACTCTACAGTTATAAATGTAGACTACAAACTGAGACTACAGTTATAAATGTAGGCTACAAACTGAAGGAAACCAACTCTACAGTTATAAATGTAGACTACAAACTGAAGGAAACTAAAACTATAGTTATAAATGTAGACTACAAACTGAAGGAAACTAAGACTACAGTTATAAATGTAGACTACAAACTGAAGGAAACTAAGACTACATAAATGTAGACTACAAACTGAAGGAAACCAACTCTACAGTTATAAATGTAGACTACAAACTGAAGGAAACTAAGACTACAGTTATAAATGTAGACTACAACCTGAAGGAAACCAACTCTACAGTTATAAATGTAGACTACAAAACTGAAGGAAACCAACTCTACAGTTATAAATGTAGACTACAAACTGAAGGAAACTAAGACTACAGTTATGAATGTAGACTACAAACTGAAGGAAACCAACTCTACAGTTATAAATGTAGACTACAAACTGAAGGAAACCAACTCTACAGTTATAAATGTAGACTACAAACTGAAGGAAACTAACACTACAGTTATAAATGTAGACTACAAACTGAAGGAAACCAACTCTACAGTTATAAATGTAGACTACAAACTGAGACTACAGTTATAAATGTAGGCTACAAACTGAAGGAAACCAACTCTACAGTTATAAATGTAGACTACAAACTGAAGGAAACTAAGACTACAGTTATGAATGTAGACTACAAACTCAAGGAAACCAACTCTACAGTTATAAATGTAGACTACAAACTGAAGGAAACTAAGACTACAGTTATAAATGTAGACTACAAACTGAAGGAAACCAACTCTACAGTTATAAATGTAGACTACAAAACTGAAGGAAACCAACTCTACAGTTATAAATGTAGACTACAAACTGATACTACAGTTATAAATGTAGGCAACAAACTGAAGGAAACCAACTCTACAGTTATAAATGTAGACTACAAACTGAAGGAAACTAACACTACAGTTATAAATGTAGACTACAAACTGAAGGAAACCAACTCTACAGTTATAAATGTAGACTACAAACTGAAGGAAACTAAGACTACAGTTATAAATGTAGACTACAAACTGAAGGAAACCAACTCTACAGTTATAAATGTAGACTACAAACTGAGACTACAGTTATAAATGTAGGCTACAAACTGAAGGAAACCAACTCTACAGTTATAAATGTAGACTACAAACTGAAGGAAACTAAGACTACAGTTATAAATGTAGACTACAAACTGAGACTACAGTTATAAATGTAGACTACAAACTGAAGGAAACCAACTCTACAGTTATAAATGTAGACTACAAACTGAAGGAAACTAAGACTACAGTTATAAATGTAGACTACAAACTGAAGGAAACCGACTCTACAGTTATAAATGTAGAGTACAAAACTGAAGGAAACTAAGACTCTACAGTTATAAATGTAGACTACAAACTGAAGGAAACTAAGACAAACAGTTATAAATGTAGACTACAAACTGAAGGAAACTAAGACTACAGTTATGAATGTAGACTACAAACTGAAGGAAACCAACTCTACAGTTATAAATGTAGACTACAAACTGAAGGAAACTAACACTACAGTTATAAATGTAGACTACAAACTGAAGGAAACCAACTCTACAGTTATAAATGTAGACTACAAACTGAAGGAAACTAACACTACAGTTATAAATGTAGACTACAAACTGAAGGAAACCAACTCTACAGTTATAAATGTAGACTACAAACTGAAGGAAACCAACTACAGTTATAAAGTAGACTACAAAACTGAAGGAAACCAACTCTACAGTTATAAATGTAGACTACAAACTGAGACTACAGTTATAAATGTAGGCTACAAACTGAAGGAAACCAACTCTACAGTTATAAATGTAGACTACAAACTGAAGGAAACCAACTCTACAGTTATAAATGTAGACTACAAAACTGAAGGAAACCAACTCTACAGTTATAAATGTAGACTACAAACTGATACTACAGTTATAAATGTAGGCAACAAACTGAAGGAAACCAACTCTACAGTTATAAATGTAGACTACAAACTGAAGGAAACTAACACTACAGTTATAAATGTAGACTACAAACTGAAGGAAACCAACTCTACAGTTATAAATGTAGACTACAATCTGAAGGAAACCAACTCTACAGTTATAAATGTAGACTACAAACTGAAGGAAACTAAGACTACAGTTATAAATGTAGACTACAAACTGAAGGAAACCAACTCTACAGTTATAAATGTAGACTACAAACTGAAGGAAACCAACTCTACAGTTATAAATGTAGACTACAAAATACTACAGTTATAAAAGGAAACTGAAGGAAACCAACTCTACAGTTATAAATGTAGACTACAAACTGAAGGAAACTAACACTACAGTTATAAATGTAGACTACAAACTGAAGGAAACCAACTCTACAGTTATAAATGTAGACTACAATCTGAAGGAAACCAACTCTACAGTTAGAAATGTAGACTACAAACTGAAGAAAACTAACACTACAGTTATAAATGTAGACTACAAACTGAAGGAAACCAACTCTACAGTTATAAATGTAGACTAGAAACTGAAGGAAACCAACTCTACAGTTATAAATGTAGACTACAAACTGAAGGAAACCAACTCTACAGTTATAAATGTAGACTACAAACTGAAGGAAACCAACTCTACAGTTATAAATGTAGACTACAAAACTGAAGGAAACCAACTCTACAGTTATAAATGTAGACTACAAACTGAAGGAAACCAACTCTACAGTTATAATTGTAGACTACAAACTGAAGGAAACCAACTCTACAGTTATAAATGTAGACTACAAAACTGAAGGAAACCAACTCTACAGTTATAAATGTAGACTACAAAACTGAAGGAAACCAACTCTACAGTTATAAATGTAGACTACAAACTGAAAGAAACCAACTCTACAGTTATAAATGTAGACTACAAACTGAGACTACAGTTATAAATGTAGGCTACAAACTGAAGGAAACCAACTCTACAGTTATAAATGTAGACTACAAACTGAAGGAAACTAACACTACAGTTATAAATGTAGACTACAAACTGAAGGAAACCAACTCTACAGTTATAAATGTAGACTACAAACTGAAGGAAACTAACACTACAGTTATAAATGTAGACTACAAACTGAAGGAAACCAACTCTACAGTTATAAATGTAGACTACAAACTGAAGGAAACTAAGACTACAGTTATAAATGTAGACTACAAACTGAGACTACAGTTATAAATGTAGGCTACAAACTGAAGGAAACTAAGACTACAGTTATAAATGTAGGCTGCAAACTGAAGGAAACCAACTCTACAGTTATAAATGTAGAGTACAAACTGAAGGAAACTAAGACTACAGTTATAAATGTAGACTACAAACTGAAGGAAACTAACACTACAGTTATAAATGTAGACTACAAACTGAAGGAAACCAACTCTACAGTTATAAATGTAGACTAGAAACTGAAGGAAACCAACTCTACAGTTATAAATGTAGACTACAAACTGAAGGAAACCAACTCTACAGTTATAAATGTAGACTACAAACTGAAGGAAACCAACTCTACAGTTATAAATGTAGACTACAAACTGAAGGAAACCAACTCTACAGTTATAAATGTAGACTACAAACTGAAGGAAACCAAGACTACAGTTATAAATGTAGACTACAAACTGAAGGAAACCAACTCTACAGTTATAAATGTAGACTACAAACTGAAGGAAACCAAGACTACAGTTATAAATGTAGACTACAAACTGAAGGAAACCAACTCTACAGTTATAAATGTAGACTAGAAACTGAAGGAAACCAACTCTACAGTTATAAATGTAGACTACAAACTGAAGGAAACCAACTCTACAGTTATAAATGTAGACTACAAACTGAAGGAAACCAACTCTACAGTTATAAATGTAGACTACAAAACTGAAGGAAACCAACTCTACAGTTATAAATGTAGACTACAAACTGAAGGAAACCAACTCTACAGTTATAATTGTAGACTACAAACTGAAGGAAACCAACTCTACAGTTATAAATGTAGACTACAAAACTGAAGGAAACCAACTCTACAGTTATAAATGTAGACTACAAACTGAAGGAAACCAACTCTACAGTTATAAATGTAGACTACAAACTGAAGGAAACCAACTCTACAGTTATAAATGTAGACTACAAACTGAAGGAAACTAACACTACAGTTATAAATGTAGACTACAAACTGAAGGAAACTAACTCTACAGTTATAAATGTAGACTACAAACTGAAGGAATCCAACTCTACAGTTATAAATGTAGACTACAAAACTGAAGGAAACCAACTCTACAGTTATAAATGTAGACTACAAACTGAGACTACAGTTATAAATGTAGACTACAAACTGAAGGAAACCAACTCTACAGTTATAAATGTAGACTACAAACTGAAGGAAACCAACTCTACAGTTATAAATGTAGACTACAAACTGAAGGAAACCAACTCTACAGTTATAAATGTAGACTACAAACTGAAGGAAACCAACTCTACAGTTATAAATGTAGACTACAAACTGAAGGAAACTAACACTACAGTTATAAATGTAGACTACAAACTGAAGGAAACCAACTCTACAGTTATAAATGTAGACTACAAACTGAAGGAAACTAACACTACAGTTATAAATGTAGACTACAAACTGAAGGAAACCAACTCTACAGTTATAAATGTAGACTACAAACTGAACAGAAACCAAACAGTTATAAATGTAGACTACAAACTGAAGGAAACTAAGACAGTTATAAATGTAGACTACAAACTGAAGGAAACCAACTCTACAGTTATAAATGTAGACTACAAACTGAAGGAAACCAACTCTACAGTTATAAATGTAGACTACAAACTGAAGGAAACTAACACTACAGTTATAAATGTAGACTACAAACTGAGACTACAGTTATAAATGTAGGCTACAAACTGAAGGAAACCAACTCTACAGTTATAAATGTAGACTACAAACTGAGACTACAGATAAATGTAGACTACAAACTGAAGGAAACCAACTCTACAGTTATAAATGTAGACTACAAACTGAAGGAAACCAACTCTACAGTTATAAATGTAGACTACAAACTGAAGGAAACTAAGACTACAGTTATAAATGTAGACTACAAACTGAAGGAAACAGACTAGTTATAAATGTAGACTACAAACTGAAGAAACCAACTCTACAGTTATAAATGTAGACTACAAACTGAAGGAAACTAAGACTACAGTTATAAATGTAGACTACAAACTGAAGACTACAGTTATAAATGTAGACTACAAACTGAAGGAAACTAAGACTACAGTTATAAATGTAGACTACAAACTGAAGGAAACAAACTATAAAGACTACAACTATAAATGTAGACTACAAACTGAAGGAAACTAAGACTACAGTTATAAATGTAAACTACAAACTGAAGAAACCAACTACAGTTATAAATGTAGACTACAAACTGAAGGAAACTAAGACTACAGTTATAAATGTAGACTACAAACTGAAGGAAACCAACTCTACAGTTATAAATGTAGACTACAAACTGAAGGAAACCAACTCTACAGTTATAAATGTAGACTACAAACTGAAGGAAACCAACTCTACAGTTATAAAACTACAAACTGAAGGAAACTAAGACTACAGTTATAAATGTAGACTACAAACTGAAGGAAACCAACTCTACAGTTATAAATGTAGACTACAAACTGAAGGAAACCAACACTACAGTTATAAATGTAGACTACAAACTGAAGGAAACCAACTCTACAGTTATAAATGTAGACTACAAACTGAAGGAAACCAACTCTACAGTTATAAATGTAGACTACAAACTGAAGGAAACCAAGACTACAGTTATAAATGTAGACTACAAACTGAAGGAAACCAACTCTACAGTTATAAATGTAGACTACAAAACTGAAGGAAACCAAGACTACAGTTATAAATGTAGACTACAAACTGAAGGAAACTAACTCTACAGTTATAAATGTAGACTACAAACTGAAGGAAACCAACTCTACAGTTATAAATGTAGACTACAAACTGAAGGAAACCAACTCTACAGTTATAAATGTAGACTACAAACTGAAGGAAACCAACTCTACAGTTATAAATGTAGACTACAAACTGAAGGAAACCAACTCTACAGTTATAAATGTAGACTACAAACTGAAGGAAACTAAGACTAGTTATAAATGTAGACTACAAACTGAAGGAAACACTACAGTTATAAATGTAGACTGAAGGTAAAAACCAAACTGAAGGAAACTAAGACTAGTTATAAATGTAGACTACAAACTGAAGGAAACCAACTACAGTTATAAATGTAGACTACAAACTGAAGGAAACTAAGACTACAGTTATAAATGTAACTGAAGGAAACCAACTCTACAGTTATAAATGTAGACTACAAACTGAAGGAAACTAAGACTACAGTTATAAATGTAGACTACAAACTGAAGGAAACCAAGACTACAGTTATAAATGTAGACTACAAACTGAAGGAAACCAACTCTACAGTTATAAATGTAGACTACAAACTGAAGGAAACCAACTCTACAGTTATAAATGTAGACTACAAACTGACAGGAAACCAACAAACTGAAGTTATAAATACAGTTATAAAGACTACAAACTGAGACTACAGTTATAAATGACTACAAACTAGGTTATAAATAAGACTACAAACTGAAGGAAACCAACTCTACAGTTATAAATGTAGACTACAAACTGAAGGAAACTAACACTACAGTTATAAATGTAGACTACAAACTGAAGGAAACCAACTCTACAGTTATAAATGTAGACTACAAACTGAAGGAAACCAACACTACAGTTATAAATGTAGACTACAAACTGAAGGAAACCAACTCTACAGTTATAAATGTAGACTACAAACTGAAGGAAACTAAGACTACAGTTATAAATGTAGAAACAAACTAAGACTACAGTTATAAATGTAGACTACAAACTGAAGGAAACTAAGACTACAGTTATAAATGTAGACTACAAACTGAAGGAAACCAACTCTACAGTTATAAATGTAGACTACAAACTGAAGGAAACCAACTCTACAGTTATAAATGTAGACTACAAACTGAAGGAAACTAAGACTACAGTTATAAATGTAGACTACAAACTGAAGGAAACCAAGACTACAGTTATAAATGTAGACTACAAACTGAAGGAAACCAACTCTACAGTTATAAATGTAGACTACAAACTGAAGGAAACTAAGACTACAGTTATAAATGTAGACTACAAACTGAAGGAAACCAACTCTACAGTTATAAATGTAGACTACAAACTGAAGGAAACCGACTCTACAGTTATAAATGTAGAGTACAAAACTGAAGGAAACTAAGACTAGTTATAAATGTAGACTACAAACTGAGACTACAGTTGTAAATGTAGACTACAAACTGAAGGAAACTAAGACTACAGTTATAAATGTAGACTACAAACTGAGACTACAGTTATAAATGTAGACTACAAACTGAAGGAAACTAAGACTACAGTTATAAATGTAGACTACAAACTGAAGGAAACCAACTCTACAGTTATAAATGTAGACTACAAACTGAAGGAAACTAACACTACAGTTATAAATGTAGACTACAAACTGAAGGAAACCAACTCTACAGTTATAAATGTAGACTACAAACTGAAGGAAACCAACTCTACAGTTATAAATGTAGACTACAAAACTGAAGGAAACCAACTCTACAGTTATAAATGTAGACTACAAACTGAAACTAAGACTACAGTTATAAATGTAGACTACAAACTGAAGGAAACTAAGACTACAGTTATAAATGTAGACTACAAACTGAAGGAAACTAAGACTACAGTTATAAATGTAGACTACAAACTGAAGGAAACTAAGACTACAGTTATAAATGTAGACTACAAACTGAAGGAAACCAACTCTACAGTTATAAATGTAGACTACAAACTGAAGGAAACCAAGACTACAGTTATAAATGTAGACTACAAACTGAAGGAAACCAACTCTACAGTTATAAATGTAGACTACAAACTGAAGGAAACCAACTCTACAGTTATAAATGTAGACTACAAACTGAAGGAAACCAACTCTACAGTTATAAATGTAGACTACAAACTGAAGGAAACCAACTCTACAGTTATAAATGTAGACTACAAACTGAAGGAAACCAACTCTACAGTTATAAATGTAGACTACAAACTGAAGGAAACCAACTCTACAGTTATAAATGTAGACTACAAACTGAAGGAAACCAACTCTACAGTTATAAATGTAGACTACAAACTGAGACTACAGTTATAAATGTAGGCTACAAACTGAAGGAAACCAACTCTACAGTTATAAATGTAGACTACAAACTGAAGGAAACTAAGACTACAGTTATAAATGTAGACTACAAACTGAAGGAAACCAACTCTACAGTTATAAATGTAGACTACAAACTGAAGGAAACTAAGACTACAGTTATAAATGTAGACTACAAACTGAAGGAAACCAACTCTACAGTTATAAATGTAGACTACAAACTGAAGGAAACCAACTCTACAGTTATAAATGTAGACTACAAACTGAAGGAAACCAACTCTACAGTTATAAATGTAGACTACAAACTGAAGGAAACCAACTCTACAGTTATAAATGTAGACTACAAACTGAAGGAAACAACTCTACAGTTAAATAAATGTAAGACTACTACAGTTATAAATGTAGACTACAAACTGAAGGAAACCAACACTACAGTTATAAATGTAGACTACAAACTGAAGGAAACCAACTCTACAGTTATAAATGTAGACTACAAACTGAAACTAAGACTACAGTTATAAATGTAGACTACAAACTGAAGGAAACTAAACTCTACAGTTATAAATGTAGACTACAAACTGAAGGAAACTAACACTACAGTTATAAATGTAGACTACAAACTGAAGGAAACCAACTCTACAGTTATAAATGTAGACTACAAACTGAAGGAAACTAACACTACAGTTATAAATGTAGACTACAAACTGAAGGAAACCAACTCTACAGTTATAAATGTAGACTACAAACTGAAGGAAACCAAGACTACAGTTATAAATGTAGACTACAAACTGAGACTACAGTTATAAATGTAGGCAACAAACTGAAGGAAACTAAGACTACAGTTATAAATGTAGACTACAAACTGAAGGAAACCAACTCTACAGTTATAAATGTAGACTACAAACTGAAGGAAACCAAGACTACAGTTATAAATGTAGACTACAAACTGAAGGAAACTAACTCTACAGTTATAAATGTAGACTACAAACTGAAGAAACCAACTCTACAGTTATAAATGTAGACTACAAACTGAAGGAAACCAACTCTACAGTTATAAATGTAGACTACAAACTGAAGGAAACAAGACTACAGTTATAAATGTAGACTACAAACTGAAGGAAACCAACTCTACAGTTATAAATGTAGACTACAAACTGAAGGAAACCAACTCTACAGTTATAAATGTAGACTACAAACAAACTAAGACTAGTTATAAACTAACTGAAGGAAACTGAGACTACAGTTATAAATGTAGACTACAAACTGAAGGAAACTAAGACTACAGTTATAAATGTAGACTACAAACTGAAGGAAACTAAGACTACAGTTATAAATGTAGACTACAAACTGAAGGAAACTAAGACTACAGTTATAAATGTAGACTACAAACTGAAGGAAACCAACTCTACAGTTATAAATGTAGACTACAAACTGAAGGAAACTAAGACTACAGTTATAAATGTAGACTACAAACTGAAGGAAACCAACTCTACAGTTATAAATGTAGACTACAAACTGAAGGAAACCAACTCTACAGTTATAAATGTAGACTACAAAACTGAAGGAAACCAACTCTACAGTTATAAATGTAGACTACAAACTGATACTACAGTTATAAATGTAGGCAACAAACTGAAGGAAACCAACTCTACAGTTATAAATGTAGACTACAAACTGAAGGAAACTAACACTACAGTTATAAATGTAGACTACAAACTGAAGGAAACCAACTCTACAGTTATAAATGTAGACTACAAACTGAAGGAAACTAACACTACAGTTATAAATGTAGACTACAAACTGAAGGAAACCAACTCTACAGTTATAAATGTAGACTACAAACTGAAGGAAACCAACTACAGTTATAAATGTAGACTACAAACTCAAGGAAAAACTGTTATAAAGGAAACCAACTCTACAGTTATAAATGTAGACTACAAACTGAAGGAAACTAACTACAGTTATAAATGTAGACTACAAACTGAAGGAAACTAAGACTACAGTTATAAATGTAGACTACAAACTGAAGGAAACTAAGACTACAGTTATAAATGTAGACTACAAACTGAAGGAAACCAACTCTACAGTTATAAATGTAGACTACAAACTGAAGAAACCAACTACAGTTATAAATGTAGACTACAAACTGAAGGAAACCAACTCTACAGTTATAAATGTAGACTACAAACTGAAGGAAACCAACTACAGTTATAAATGTAGACTACAAACTGAAGGAAACTAAGACTACAGTTATAAATGTAGACTACAAACTGAAGACTACAGTTATAAATGTAGACTACAAACTGAAGGAAACTAAACTACAGTTATAAATGTAGACTACAAACTGAAGGAAACCAACTCTACAGTTATAAATGTAGACTACAAACTGAAGGAAACTAAGACTACAGTTATAAATGTAGACTACAAACTGAAGGAAACCAACTACAGTTATAAATGTAGACTACAAACTGAAGGAAACCAACTCTACAGTTATAAATGTAGACTACAAAACTGATACTACAGTTATAAATGTAGACTACAAACTGAAGGAAACCAACTCTACAGTTATAAATGTAGACTACAAACTGAAGGAAACCAACACTACAGTTATAAATGTAGACTACAAACTGAAGGAAACCAACTCTACAGTTATAAATGTAGACTACAAACTGAAGGAAACTAACACTACAGTTATAAATGTAGACTACAAACTGAAGTTATAAAACCAACTGAAGGAAACTCTACAGTTATAAATGTAGACTACAAACTGAAGGAAACCAACTCTACAGTTATAAATGTAGACTACAAACTGAAGGAAACCAACTCTACAGTTATAAATGTAGACTACAAACTGAAGGAAACCAACTCTACAGTTATAAATGTAGACTACAAACTGAAGGAAACCAAGACTACAGTTATAAATGTAGACTACAAACTGAGACTACAGTTATAAATGTAGACTACAAACTGAAGGAAACTAAGACTACAGTTATAAATGTAGACTACAAACTGAAGGAAACTAAGACTACAGTTATAAATGTAGACTACAAACTCAAGGAAACCAACTCTACAGTTATAAATGTAGACTACAAACTGAAGGAAACTAAGACTACAGTTATAAATGTAGACTACAAACTGAAGGAAACTAAGACTACAGTTATAAATGTAGACTACAAACTGAAGGAAACTAAGACTACAGTTATAAATGTAGACTACAAACTGAAGGAAACTAACTCTACAGTTATAAATGTAGACTACAAACAAACTAAGACTGTTATAAATGTAGACTACAAACTGAAGGAAACCAACTCTACAGTTATAAATGTAGACTACAAACTGAAGGAAACTAAGACTACAGTTATAAATGTAGACTACAAACTGAAGGAAACCAAGACTACAGTTATAAATGTAGACTACAAACTGAAGGAAACCAACTCTACAGTTATAAATGTAGACTACAAACTGAAGGAAACTAAGACTACAGTTATAAATGTAGACTACAAACTGAAGGAAACCAACTCTACAGTTATAAATGTAGACTACAAACTGAAGGAAACCAACTCTACAGTTATAAATGTAGACTACAAACTGAAGGAAACCAAGACTACAGTTATAAATGTAGACTACAAACTGAAGGAAACCAACACTACAGTTATAAATGTAGACTACAAACTGAAGGAAACTAAACTACAGTTATAAATGTAGACTACAAACTGAAGGAAGGAAACCAACTCTACAGTTATAAATGTAGACTACAAACTGAAGGAAACTAACTCTACAGTTATAAAAGACTACAAAAGACTACAGTTATAAATGTAGACTACAAACTGAAGGAAACCAACTCTACAGTTATAAATGTAGACTACAAACTGAAGGAAACCAACTCTACAGTTATAAATGTAGACTACAAACTGAAGGAAACCAACTCTACAGTTATAAATGTAGACTACAAACTGAAGGAAACCAACTACAGTTATAAATGTAGACTACAAACTGAAGGAAACCAAAGTTATAAAAGACTACAAACTGAAGAAACTAACACTACAGTTATAAATGTAGACTACAAACTGAAGGAAACCAACTCTACAGTTATAAATGTAGACTACAAACTGAAGGAAACCAACTCTACAGTTATAAATGTAGACTACAAACTGAAGGAAACCAACACTACAGTTATAAATGTAGACTACAAACTGAAGGAAACCAACTCTACAGTTATAAATGTAGACTACAAACTGAAGGAAACCAACTCTACAGTTATAAATGTAGACTACAAAAACTACAGTTATAAAAGGCAACAAACTGAAGGAAACCAACTCTACAGTTATAAATGTAGACTACAAACTGAAGGAAACCAACTCTACAGTTATAAATGTAGACTACAAACTGAAGGAAACCAACTCTACAGTTATAAATGTAGACTACAAACTGAAGGAAACCAACTCTACAGTTATAAATGTAGACTACAAACTGAAGAAAACTAAGACTACAGTTATAAATGTAGACTACAAACTGAAGGAAACCAACTCTACAGTTATAAATGTAGACTACAAACTGAAGGAAACCAACTCTACAGTTATAAATGTAGACTACAAACTGAAGGAAACCAACTCTACAGTTATAAATGTAGACTACAAACTGAAGGAAACCAAGACTACAGTTATAAATGTAGACTACAAACTGAAGGAAACCAACTCTACAGTTATAAATGTAGACTACAAACTGAAGGAAACCAACTCTACAGTTATAAATGTAGACTACAAACTGAAGGAAACCAACTCTACAGTTATAAATGTAGACTACAAACTGAAGGAAACAACTCTACAGTTATAAATGTAGACTACAAACTGAAGGAAACCAACTCTACAGTTATAAATGTAGACTACAAACTGAAGGAAACCAACTCTACAGTTATAAATGTAGACTACAAACTGAGACTACAGTTATAAATGTAGGCTACAAACTGAAGGAAACCAACTCTACAGTTATAAATGTAGACTACAAACTGAAGGAAACTAACACTACAGTTATAAATGTAGACTACAAACTGAAGGAAACCAACTCTACAGTTATAAATGTAGACTACAAACTGAAGGAAACTAACACTACAGTTATAAATGTAGACTACAAACTGAAGGAAACCAACTCTACAGTTATAAATGTAGACTACAAACTGAAGGAAACTAAGACTACAGTTATAAATGTAGACTACAAACTGAGACTACAGTTATAAATGTAGGCTACAAACTGAAGGAAACTAAGACTACAGTTATAAATGTAGGCTACAAACTGAAGGAAACCAACTCTACAGTTATAAATGTAGAGTACAAACTGAAGGAAACTAAGACTACAGTTATAAATGTAGACTACAAACTGAAGGAAACCAACAGTTATAAAGTTATAAATGTAGACTACAAACTGAAGGAAACCAACTCTACAGTTATAAATGTAGACTACAAACTGAAGGAAACCAACTCTACAGTTATAAATGTAGACTACAAACTGAAGGAAACCAACTACAGTTATAAATGTAGACTACAAACTGAAGGAAACCAACTCTACAGTTATAAATGTAGACTACAAACTGAAGGAAACCAACTCTACAGTTATAAATGTAGACTACAAACTGAAGGAAACCAACTCTACAGTTATAAATGTAGACTACAAACTGAAGGAAACCAACTCTACAGTTATAAATGTAGACTACAAACTGAAGGAAACCAACTCTACAGTTATAAATGTAGACTACAAACTGAAGGAAACCAACTCTACAGTTATAAATGTAGACTACAAACTGAAGGAAACCAAAGGAAACTAACACTACAGTTATAAATGTAGACTACAAACTGAAGGAAACCAACTCTACAGTTATAAATGTAGACTACAAACTGAAGGAAACCAACTCTACAGTTATAAATGTAGACTACAAACTGAAGGAAACCAACTCTACAGTTATAAATGTAGACTACAAACTGAGAAGGTTATAAAACTACAAACTGAAGGAAACCAACTCTACAGTTATAAATGTAGACTACAAACTGAAGGAAACCAACTCTACAGTTATAAATGTAGACTACAAACTGAAGGAAACCAACTCTACAGTTATAAATGTAGACTACAAACTGAAGGAAACCAACTCTACAGTTATAAATGTAGACTACAAACTGAAGGAAACCAAGACTACAGTTATAAATGTAGACTACAAACTGAAGGAAACCAACTCTACAGTTATAAATGTAGACTACAAACTGAAGGAAACCAACTCTACAGTTATAAATGTAGACTACAAACTGAAGGAAACTAACACTACAGTTATAAATGTAGACTACAAACTGAAGGAAACCAACTCTACAGTTATAAATGTAGACTACAAACTGAAGGAAACTAAGACTACAGTTATAAATGTAGACTACAAACTGAGACTACAGTTATAAATGTAGACTACAAACTGAAGGAAACTAAGACTACAGTTATAAATGTAGACTACAAACTGAAGGAAACCAACTCTACAGTTATAAATGTAGACTACAAACTGAAGGAAACTAAGACTACAGTTATAAATGTAGACTACAAACTGAAGGAAACTAAGACTACAGTTATAAATGTAGACTACAAACTGAAGGAAACTAAGACTACATAAATGTAGACTACAAACTGAAGGAAACCAACTCTACAGTTATAAATGTAGACTACAAACTGAAGGAAACTAAGACTACAGTTATAAATGTAGACTACAAACTGAAGGAAACCAACTCTACAGTTATAAATGTAGACTACAAACTGAAGGAAACCGACTCTACAGTTATAAATGTAGAGTACAAAACTGAAGGAAACTAAGACTAGTTATAAATGTAGACTACAAACTGAGACTACAGTTGTAAATGTAGACTACAAACTGAAGGAAACTAAGACTACAGTTATAAATGTAAACTACAAACTGAGACTACAGTTATAAATGTAGACTACAAACTGAAGGAAACTAAGACTACAGTTATGAATGTAGACTACAAACTCAAGGAAACCAACTCTACAGTTATAAATGTAGACTACAAACTGAAGGAAACTAAGACTACAGTTATAAATGTAGACTACAAACTGAAGGAAACCAACTCTACAGTTATAAATGTAGACTACAAACTGAAGGAAACCAACTCTACAGTTATAAATGTAGACTACAAAACTGAAGGAAACCAACTCTACAGTTATAAATGTAGACTACAAACTGATACTACAGTTATAAATGTAGGCAACAAACTGAAGGAAACCAACTCTACAGTTATAAATGTAGACTACAAACTGAAGGAAACTAACACTACAGTTATAAATGTAGACTACAAACTGAAGGAAACCAACTCTACAGTTATAAATGTAGACTACAAACTGAAGGAAACCAACACTACAGTTATAAATGTAACTACAAAACTGAAGGAAACCAACTCTACAGTTATAAATGTAAACTGAAGGAAACCAACAAACTGAGACTACAGTTATAAATGTAGACTACAAACTGAAGGAAACCAACTCTACAGTTATAAATGTAGACTACAAACTGAAGGAAACCAACTCTACAGTTATAAATGTAGACTACAAAACTGAAGGAAACCAACTCTACAGTTATAAATGTAGACTACAAACTGAGACTACAGTTATAAATGTAGGCTACAAACTGAAGGAAACCAACTCTACAGTTATAAATGTAGACTACAAACTGAAGGAAACCAACTCTACAGTTATAAATGTAGACTACAAAACTGAAGGAAACCAACTCTACAGTTATAAATGTAGACTACAAAACTGAAGGAAACCAACTCTACAGTTATAAATGTAGACTACAAACTGAAGGAAACTAAGACTAGTTATAAATGTAGACTACAAACTGAGACTACAGTTGTAAATGTAGACTACAAACTGAAGGAAACTAAGACTACAGTTATAAATAGACTACAAACTGAAGGAAACTAAGACTACAGTTATAAATGTAGACTACAAACTGAAGGAAACTAAGACTACAGTTATAAATGTAGACTACAAACTGAAGGAAACCAACTCTACAGTTATAAAGTAGACTACAAACTGAAGGAAACTAAACTACAGTTATAAATGTAGACTACAAACTGAAGGAAACCAACTCTACAGTTATAAATGTAGACTACAAACTGAAGGAAACCAACTCTACAGTTATAAATGTAGACTACAAAACTGAAGGAAACCAACTCTACAGTTATAAATGTAGACTACAAACTGATACTACAGTTATAAATGTAGGCAACAAACTGAAGGAAACCAACTCTACAGTTATAAATGTAGACTACAAACTGAAGAAACTAACACTACAGTTATAAATGTAGACTACAAACTGAAGGAAACCAACTCTACAGTTATAAATGTAGACTACAAACTGAAGGAAACTAACACTACAGTTATAAATGTAGACTACAAACTGAAGAAACCAACTACAGTTATAAATGTAGACTACAAACTGAAGGAAACCAACTCTACAGTTATAAATGTAGACTACAAACTGAAGGAAACCAACTCTACAGTTATAAATGTAGACTACAAACTGAAGGAAACCAACTCTACAGTTATAAATGTAGACTACAAACTGAAGAAACCAACTCTACAGTTATAAATGTAGACTACAAACTGAAGGAAACCAAGACTACAGTTATAAATGTAGACTACAAACTGAAGGAAACTAAGACTACAGTTATAAATGTAGACTACAAACTGAAGGAAAAAGACTACAGTTTTAAATGTAGACTACAAACTGAAGGAAACTAAGACTACAGTTATAAATGTAGACTACAAACTGAAGGAAACCAACTCTACAGTTATAAATGTAGACTACAAACTGAAGGAAACTAAGACTACAGTTATAAATGTAGACTACAAACTGAAGGAAACTAAGACTACATAAATGTAGACTACAAACTGAAGGAAACCAACTCTACAGTTATAAATGTAGACTACAAACTGAAGGAAACTAAGACTACAGTTATAAATGTAGACTACAAACTGAAGGAAACCAACCCTACAGTTATAAATGTAGACTACAAAACTGAAGGAAACCAACTCTACAGTTATAAATGTAGACGATAAACTGAAGGAAACTAAGACTAGTTATAAATGTAGACTACAAACTGAGACTACAGTTGTAAATGTAGACTACAAACTGAAGGAAACTAAGACTACAGTTATAAATGTAAACTACAAACTGAGACTACAGTTATAAATGTAGACTACAAACTGAAGGAAACTAAGACTACAGTTATGAATGTAGACTACAAACTCAAGGAAACCAACTCTACAGTTATAAATGTAGACTACAAACTGAAGGAAACTAAGACTACAGTTATAAATGTAGACTACAAACTGAAGGAAACCAACTCTACAGTTACAAATGTAGACTACAAACTGAAGGAACCCAACTCTACAGTTATAAATGTAGACTACAAAACTGAAGGAAACCAACTCTACAGTTATAAATGTAGACTACAAACTGATACTACAGTTATAAATGTAGGCAACAAACTGAAGGAAACCAACTCTACAGTTATAAATGTAGACTACAAACTGAAGGAAACTAACACTACAGTTATAAATGTAGACTACAAACTGAAGGAAACCAACTCTACAGTTATAAATGTAGACTACAAACTGAAGGAAACTAACACTACAGTTATAAATGTAGACTACAAACTGAAGGAAACTAAGACTAGTTATAAATGTAGACTACAAACTGAGACTACAGTTATAAATGTAGACTACAAACTGTAGGAAACCAACTCTACAGTTATAAATGTAGACTACAAACTGAAGGAAACCAACTCTACAGTTATAAATGAAGACTACAAAACTGAAGGAATCCAACTCTACAGTTATAAATGTAGACTACAAACTGAGACTACAGTTATAAATGTAGGCTACAAACTGTAGGAAACCAACTCTACAGTTATAAATGTAGACTACAAACTGAAGGAAACCAACTCTACAGTTATAAATGTAGACTACAAAACTGAAGGAAACCAACTCTACAGTTATAAATGTAGACTACAAAACTGAAGGAAACCAACTCTACAGTTATAAATGTAGACTACAAACTGAAGGAAACTAAGACTAGTTATAAATGTAGACTACAAACTGAGACTACAGTTGTAAATGTAGACTACAAACTGAAGGAAACTAAGACTACAGTTATAAATGTAAACTACAAACTGAGACTACAGTTATAAATGTAGACTACAAACTGAAGGAAACTAAGACTACAGTTATGAATGTAGACTACAAACTCAAGGAAACCAACTCTACAGTTATAAATGTAGACTACAAACTGAAGGAAACTAAGACTACAGTTATAAATGTAGACTACAAACTGAAGGAAACCAACTCTACAGTTATAAATGTAGACTACAAACTGAAGGAAACTTACTCTACAGTTATAAATGTAGACTACAAAGTGAAGGAAATAAATACAGTTATAAATGTAGACTACAAAGAAACCAATACTACAGTTATAAATGTAGGCAACAAACTGAAGGAAACCAACTCTACAGTTATAAATGTAGACTACAAACTGAAGGAAACTAACACTACAGTTATAAATGTAGACTACAAACTGAAGGAAACCAACTCTACAGTTATAAATGTAGACTACAAACTGAAGGAAACTAACACTACAGTTATAAATGTAGACTACAAACTGAGACTACAGTTATAAATGTAGGCTACAAACTGAAGGAAACCAACTCTACAGTTATAAATGTAGACTACAAACTGAAGGAAACCAACTCTACAGTTATAAATGTAGACTACAAACTGAAGGAAACCAACTCTACAGTTATAAATGTAGACTACAAACTGAAGGAAACCAACTCTACAGTTATAAATGTAGACTACAAACTGAAGGAAACTAACACTACAGTTATAAATGTAGACTACAAACTGAAGGAAACTAAGACTACAGTTATAAATGTAGACTACAACCTGAAGGAAACTAAGACTACAGTTATAAATGTAGACTACAAACTGAAGGAAACTAAGACTACATAAATGTAGACTACAAACTCAAGGAAACCAACTCTACAGTTATAAATGTAGACTACAAACTGAAGGAAACTAAGACTACAGTTATAAATGTAGACTACAAACTGAAGGAAACCAACTCTACAGTTATAAATGTAGACTACAAACTGAAGGAACCCAACTCTACAGTTATAAATGTAGACTACAAACTGAAGGAAACCAACTCTACAGTTATAAATGTAGACTACAAACTGATACTACAGTTATAAATGTAGGCAACAAACTGAAGGAAACCAACTCTACAGTTATAAATGTAGACTACAAACTGAAGGAAACTAACACTACAGTTATAAATGTAGACTACAAACTGAAGGAAACCAACTCTACAGTTATAAATGTAGACTACAAACTGAAGGAAACTAACACTACAGTTATAAATGTAGACTACAAACTGAAGGAAACCAACTCTACAGTTATAAATGTAGACTACAAACTGAAGGAAACCAACTCTACAGTTATAAATGTAGACTACAAAACTGAAGGAAACCAACTCTACAGTTATAAATGTAGACTACAAACTGAGACTACAGTTATAAATGTAGGCTACAAACAAACTACAGTTATAAATGTAGACTACAAACTGAAGGAAACCAACTCTACAGTTATAAATGTAGACTACAAACTGAAGAAACCAACTCTACAGTTATAAATGTAGACTACAAAAACTACAGTTATAAATGTAGGCTACAAACTGTAGGAAACCAACTCTACAGTTATAAATGTAGACTACAAACTGAAGGAAACCAACTCTACAGTTATAAATGTAGACTACAAAACTGAAGGAAACCAACTCTACAGTTATAAATGTAGACTACAAACTGAGACTACAGTTATAAATGTAGACTACAAACTGAAGGAAACTAAGACTACAGTTATAAATGTAGACTACAAACTGAAGGAAACCAACTCTACAGTTATAAATGTAGACTACAAAACTGAAGGAAACCAACTCTACAGTTATAAATGTAGACTACAAAACTGAAGGAAACCAACTCTACAGTTATAAATGTAGACTACAAACTGAAGGAAACTAAGACTAGTTATAAATGTAGACTACAAACTGAGACTACAGTTGTAAATGTAGACTACAAACTGAAGGAAACTAAGACTACAGTTATAAATGTAAACTACAAACTGAGACTACAGTTATAAATGTAGACTACAAACTGAAGGAAACTAAGACTACAGTTATGAATGTAGACTACAAACTCAAGGAAACCAACTCTACAGTTATAAATGTAGACTACAAACTGAAGGAAACCAACTCTACAGTTATAAATGTAGACTACAAAACTGAAGGAAACCAACTCTACAGTTATAAATGTAGACTACAAACTGATACTACAGTTATAAATGTAGACTACAAACTGAAGGAAACCAACTCTACAGTTATAAATGTAGACTACAAACTGAAGGAAACTAACACTACAGTTATAAATGTAGACTACAAACTGAAGGAAACCAACTCTACAGTTATAAATGTAGACTACAAACTGAAGGAAACTAACACTACAGTTATAAATGTAGACTACAAACTGAAGGAAACCAACTCTACAGTTATAAATGTAGACTACAAACTGAAGGAAACTAAGACTACAGTTATAAATGTAGACTACAAACTGAAGGAAACTAAGACTACAGTTATAAATGTAGACTACAAACTGAAGGAAAACTAACAGTTATAAATGTAGACTACAAACTGAAGGAAACCAACTCTACAGTTATAAATGTAGACTACAAACTGAAGGAAACTAAGACTACAGTTATAAATGTAGACTACAAACTGAAGGAAACCAAACAGTTATAAATGTAGACTACAAAACTGAAGGAAACCAACTCTACAGTTATAAATGTAGACTAAACTGAAGGAAACTAAGACTACAGTTATAAATGTAAACTACAAACTGAGACTACAGTTATAAATGTAGACTACAAACTGAAGGAAACTAAGACTACAGTTATAAATGTAGACTACAAACTGAAGGAAACTAAGACTACAGTTATAAATGTAGACTACAAACTGAAGGAAACTAAGACTACAGTTATAAATGTAGACTACAAACTCAAGGAAACCAACTCTACAGTTATAAATGTAGACTACAAACTGAAGGAAACTAAGACTACAGTTATAAATGTAGACTACAAACTGAAGGAAACCAACTCTACAGTTACAAATGTAGACTACAAACTGAAGGAAACCAACTCTACAGTTATAAATGTAGACTACAAAACTGAAGGAAACCAACTCTACAGTTATAAATGTAGACTACAAACTGATACTACAGTTATAAATGTAGGCAACAAACTGAAGGAAACCAACTCTACAGTTATAAATGTAGACTACAAACTGAAGGAAACTAACACTACAGTTATAAATGTAGACTACAAACTGAAGGAAACCAACTCTACAGTTATAAATGACTACAAACTGAAGGAAACTAACACTAGACTACAAACTGAAGGAAACCAACTCTACAGTTATAAATGTAGACTACTGAAGGAAACTGAAGGAAACCAACTCTACAGTTATAAATGTAGACTACAAAACTGAAGGAAACTCAAGGAAACCAACTCTACAGTTATAAATGTAGACTACAAACTGAAGGAAACTAAGACTACAGTTATAAATGTAGACTACAAACTGAAGGAAACCAACTCTACAGTTATAAATGTAGACTACAAACTGAAGGAAACCAACTCTACAGTTATAAATGTAGACTACAAACTGAAGGAAACCAACTCTACAGTTATAAATGTAGACTACAAACTGAAGACTACAGTTATAAATGTAGACTACAAACTGAAGGAAACCAACTCTACAGTTATAAATGTAGACTACAAACTGAAGGAAACCAACTCTACAGTTATAAATGTAGACTACAAAACTGAAGGAAACCAACTCTACAGTTATAAATGTAGACTACAAAACTGAAGGAAACCAACTCTACAGTTATAAATGTAGACTACAAACTGAAGGAAACTAAGACTACAGTTATAAATGTAGACTACAAACTGAAGGAAACTAAGACTACAGTTATAAATGTAGACTACAAACTGAAGGAAACTAAGACTACATAAATGTAGACTACAAACTCAAGGAAACCAACTCTACAGTTATAAATGTAGACTACAAACTGAAGGAAACTAAGACTACAGTTATAAATGTAGACTACAAACTGAAGGAAACCAACTCTACAGTTATAAATGTAGACTACAAACTGAAGGAAACCAACTCTACAGTTATAAATGTAGACTACAAAACTGAAGGAAACCAACTCTACAGTTATAAATGTAGACTACAAAACTGAAGGAATCCAACTCTACAGTTATAAATGTAGACTACAAACTGAGACTACAGTTATAAATGTAGGCTACAAACTGAAGGAAACCAACTCTACAGTTATAAATGTAGACTACAAACTGAAGGAAACCAACTCTACAGTTATAAATGTAGACTACAAAACTGAAGGAAACCAACTCTACAGTTATAAATGTAGACTACAAAACTGAAGGAAACCAACTCTACAGTTATAAATGTAGACTACAAACTGAAGGAAACTAACACTACAGTTATAAATGTAGACTACAAACTGAAGGAAACTAAGACTACAGTTATAAATGTAGACTACAACCTGAAGGAAACTAAGACTACAGTTATAAATGTAGACTACAAACTGAAGGAAACTAAGACTACATAAATGTAGACTACAAACTCAAGGAAACCAACTCTACAGTTATAAATGTAGACTACAAACTGAAGGAAACTAAGACTACAGTTATAAATGTAGACTACAAACTGAAGGAAACCAACTCTACAGTTACAAATGTAGACTACAAACTGAAGGAACCAACTCTACAGTTATAAATGTAGACTACAAAACTGAAGGAAACCAACTCTACAGTTATAAATGTAGACTACAAACTGATACTACAGTTATAAAACTGAAGGAAACCAACTCTACAGTTATAAATGTAGACTACAAACTGAAGGAAACTAACACTACAGTTATAAATGTAGACTACAAACTGAAGGAAACCAACTCTACAGTTATAAATGTAGACTACAAACTGAAGGAAACTAACACTACAGTTATAAATGTAGACTACAAACTGAAGGAAACCAACTCTACAGTTATAAATGTAGACTACAAACTGAAGGAAACCAACTCTACAGTTATAAATGTAGACTACAAAACTGAAGGAATCCAACTCTACAGTTATAAATGTAGACTACAAACTGAGACTACAGTTATAAATGTAGGCTACAAACTGTAGGAAACCAACTCTACAGTTATAAATGTAGACTACACACTGAAGGAAACCAACTCTACAGTTATAAATGTAGACTACAAAACTGAAGGAAACCAACTCTACAGTTATAAATGTAGACTACAAAACTGAAGGAAACCAACTCTACAGTTATAAATGTAGACTACAAACTGAAGGAAACTAACACTACAGTTATAAATGTAGACTACAAACTGAAGGAAACTAAGACTACAGTTATAAATGTAGACTACAACCTGAAGGAAACTAAGACTACAGTTATAAATGTAGACTACAAACTGAAGGAAACTAAGACTACATAAATGTAGACTACAAACTCAAGGAAACCAACTCTACAGTTATAAATGTAGACTACAAACTGAAGGAAACTAAGACTACAGTTATAAATGTAGACTACAAACTGAAGTTAGCCAAAAGAAACCAACTACAGTTACAGTACAAACTAAATACAGTTATAAAGACTACAAACTGAAGGAAACCAACTCTACAGTTATAAATGTAGACTACAAAACTGAAGGAATCCAACTCTACAGTTATAAATGTAGACTACAAACTGAGACTACAGTTATAAATGTAGGCTACAAACTGTAGGAAACCAACTCTACAGTTATAAATGTAGACTACAAACTGAAGGAAACCAACTCTACAGTTATAAATGTAGACTACAAAACTGAAGGAAACCAACTCTACAGTTATAAATGTAGACTACAAACTGAAGGAAACCAACTCTACAGTTATAAATGTAGACTACAAACTGAAGGAAACTAACACTACAGTTATAAATGTAGACTACAAACTGAAGGAAACTAAGACTACAGTTATAAATGTAGACTACAACCTGAAGGAAACTAAGACTACAGTTATAAATGTAGACTACAAACTGAAGGAAACTAAGACTACATAAATGTAGACTACAAACTCAAGGAAACCAACTCTACAGTTATAAATGTAGACTACAAACTGAAGGAAACTAAGACTACAGTTATAAATGTAGACTACAAACTGAAGGAAACCAACTCTACAGTTACAAATGTAGACTACAAACTGAAGGAACCCAACTCTACAGTTATAAATGTAGACTACAAAACTGAAGGAAACCAACTCTACAGTTATAAATGTAGACTACAAACTGATACTACAGTTATAAATGTAGGCAACAAACTGAAGGAAACCAACTCTACAGTTATAAATGTAGACTACAAACTGAAGGAAACTAACACTACAGTTATAAATGTAGACTACAAACTCAAGGAAACCAACTCTACAGTTATAAATGTAGACTACAAACTGAAGGAAACTAACACTACAGTTATAAATGTAGACTACAAACTGAAGGAAACCAACTCTACAGTTATAAATGTAGACTACAAACTGAAGGAAACCAACTCTACAGTTATAAATGTAGACTACAAAACTGAAGGAATCCAACTCTACAGTTATAAATGTAGACTACAAACTGAGACTACAGTTATAAATGTAGGCTACAAACTGTAGGAAACCAACTCTACAGTTATAAATGTAGACTACAAACTGAAGGAAACCAACTCTACAGTTATAAATGTAGACTACAAACTGAAGGAAACCAACTCTACAGTTATAAATGTAGACTACAAACTGAAGGAAACCAACTCTACAGTTATAAATGTAGACTACAAACTGAAGGAAACCAACTCTACAGTTATAAATGTAGACTACAAACTGAAGGAAACCAACTCTACAGTTATAAATGTAGACTACAAACTGAAGGAAACTAAGACTAGTTATAAATGTAGACTACAAACTGAGACTACAGTTGTAAATGTAGACTACAAACTGAAGGAAACTAAGACTACAGTTATAAATGTAAACTACAAACTGAAGGAAACCAACTCTACAGTTATAAATGTAGACTACAAACTGAAGGAAACTAAGACTACAGTTATAAATGTAGACTACAAACTGAGACTACAGTTAAAAATGTAGGCTACAAACTGAAGGAAACTAAGACTACAGTTATAAATGTAGACTACAAACTGAAGGAAACCAACTCTACAGTTATAAATGTAGGCTACAAACTGAAGGAAACCAACTCTACAGTTATAAATGTAGGCTACAAACTGAAGGAAACCAACGCTACAGTTATAAATGTAGAGTACAAACTGAAGGAAACTAAGACTACAGTTATAAATGTAGACTACAAACTGAAGGAAACTAAGACTACAGTTATAAATGTAGACTACAACCTGAAGGAAACTAAGACTACAGTTATAAATGTAGACTACAAACTGAAGGAAACTAAGACTACATAAATGTAGACTACAAACTGAAGGAAACCAACTCTACAGTTATAAATGTAGACTACAAACTGAAGGAAACTAAGACTACAGTTATAAATGTAGACTACAAACTGAAGGAAACCAACTCTACAGTTATAAATGTAGACTACAAAACTAAAGGAAACCAACACTACAGTTATAAATGTAGACTACAAACTGAAGGAAACTAAGACTACAGTTATAAATGTAGACTACAAACTGAAGGAAACCAACTCTACAGTTAAAAATGTAGACTACAAACTGAAGGAAACTAAGACTACAGTTATAAATGTAGACTACAAACTGAAGGAAACTAAGACTACAGTTATAAATGTAGACTACAAACTGAAGGAAACTAACACTACAGTTAAACATTACATGTATGGGGTGGCTAATATTTAACATGAGACAAATTGTTAAATAAAAACTGATTAAAATCCTGTGTGTTAAATTAAAACATGATAAATTACGTACGTCATCTTGCCAAGTTCCTCCCTACAGCAGCCTATAACCGTGGGTCTCCAAGTTCATCCCTACAGCAGCCTATAACCGTGGGTCTCCAAGTTCATCCCTACAGCAGCCAATAACCGTGGGTCTCCAAGTTCATCCCTACAGCAGCCTATAACCGTGGGTCTCAAGTTCCTCCTACAGGTCTCCAAGTTCATCCCTACAGCAGCCTATAACCGTGGGTCTCCAAGTTCATCCCTACAGCAGCCTATAACCGTGGGTCTCCAAGTTCATCCCTACAGCAGCCTATAACCGTGGGTCTCCAAGTTCATCCCTACAGCAGCCTATAACCGTGGGTCTCCAAGTTCATCCCTACAGCAGCCTATAACCGTGGGTCTCCCCGCAGTTAATCCCTACAGCAGCCTATAACCGTGGGTCTCCAAGTTCATCCCTACAGCAGCCTATAACCGTGGGTCTCCAAGTTCCTCCCTACAGCAGCCTATAACCGTGGGTCTCCAAGTTCATCCCTACAGCAGCCTATAACCGTGGGTCTCCCAAGTTCATCCCTACAGCAGCCTATAACCGTGGGTCTCCAAGTTCATCCCTACAGCAGCCTATAACCGTGGGTCTCCAAGTTCATCCCTACAGCAGCCTATAACCGTGGGTCTCCAAGTTCATCCCTACAGCAGCCTATAACCGTGGGTCTCCAAGTTCATCCCTACAGCAGCCTATAACCGTGGGTCTCCAAGTTCATCCCTACAGCAGCCTATAACCGTGGGTCTCCAAGTTCATCCCTACAGCAGCCTATAACCGTGGGTCTCCCAAGTTCATCCCTACAGCAGCCTATAACCGTGGGTCTCCAAGTTCATCCCTACAGCAGCCTATAACCGTGGGTCTCCGAGTTAATCCCTACAGCAGCCTATAACCGTGGGTCTCCAAGTTCATCCCTACAGCAGCCTATAACCGTGGGTCTCCAAGTTCCTCCCTACAGCAGCCTATAACCGTGGGTCTCCAAGTTCATCCCTACAGCAGCCTATAACCGTGGGTCTCCAAGTTCCTCCCTACAGCAGCCTATAACCGTGGGTCTCCAAGTTCCTCCCTACAGCAGCCTATAACCGTGGGTCCCAAGTTCATCCCTACAGCAGCCTATAACCGTGGGTCTCCAAGTTCATCCCTACAGCAGCCTATAACCGTGGGTCTCCAAGTTCATCCCAGCCTATAACAGCAGCCTATAACCGTGGGTCTCCGAGTTCATCCCTACAGCAGCCTATAAATCCGTGGGTCTCCGAGTTAATCCCTACAGCAGCCTATAACCGTGGGTCTCCAAGTTCATCCCTACAGCAGCCTATAACCGTGGGTCTCCAAGTTCCTCCCTACAGCAGCCTATAACCGTGGGTCTCCAAGTTCATCCCTACAGCAGCCTATAACCGTGGGTCTCCAAGTTCATCCCTACAGCAGCCTATAACCGTGGGTCTCCAAGTTCCTCCCTACAGCAGCCTATAACCGTGGGTCTCCAAGTTCATCCCTACAGCAGCCTATAACCGTGGGTCTCCAAGTTCATCCCTACAGCAGCCTATAACCGTGGGTCTCCAAGTTCATCCCTACAGCAGCCTATAACCATGGGTCTCCAAGTTCATCCCTACAGCAGCCAATAACCGTGGGTCTCCAAGTTCATCCCTACAGCAGCCTATAACCGTGGGTCTCCAAGTTCATCCCTACAGCAGCCTATAACCGTGGGTCTCCAAGTTCATCCCTACAGCAGCCTATAACCGTGGGTCTCCGAGTTAATCCCTACAGCAGCCTATAACCGTGGGTCTCCAAGTTCATCCCTACAGCAGCCTATAACCGTGGGTCTCCAAGTTCCTCCCTACAGCAGCCTATAACCGTGGGTCTCCAAGTTCATCCCTACAGCAGCCTATAACCGTGGGTCTCCAAGTTCATCCCTACAGCAGCCTATAACCGTGGGTCTCCAAGTTCATCCCTACAGCAGCCTATAACCGTGGGTCTCCAAACGTATATTTACAATCCCTTTCTCCAAACGGATTACTCATTTACCTAGATTGTATCAATAGCTCGGCCTCTTATCACACAATGTAAATTGCAGTGCAGTGGAGAATAGTTTTTATTTCTATTTGAATACAGCGCTGTCTGTAGGCCAACACCTTCACCTCTTTGATCTACACCCCAAACGAATAGGGGATGATTAGCATGATGTTTCTCGTGCTTAAGTTCAGAGGTCAGAGTAGAAAAGGTCATTCCATTCCATTTCTGCACGCTTAACTCGTGTCAAAATCAAACCCTGTGTACTGTACATGGTTGTGTTACATGTCTGTGTGATCTCTCTCTCTCTCTCAAATCAAATCAAATGTATTTATAAAGCCCTTCTTACATCAGCTGATGTCACAAAGTGTGGTACAGAAACCCAGCCTAAAACCCCCAAACAGCAAGCAATGCAGATGTAGAAGCACGGTGGCTAGGAAAAACTCCATAGAAAGGCCAAAACCTAGGAAGAAACCTAGAGAGGAACCAGGCTATGTGGGGTGGCCAGTCCTCTTCTGGCTGTGCCGGGTAGAGATTATAACAGAACATGGCCAAGAGGTTCAAATGTTCACAATATGACCAGCATGGTCAAATAATAATAATTATAGTAGTTGTAGAGGGTGCAACAGGTCAGCACCTCAGGAGTAAATGTCAGTTGGCTCTCTGCATTGTTGAATACTCGTTTCTAATTGGCTTGGATGGCATTCTAGAGTGTGCATTATTTATCTGTAATACATGGCAACTCTGTGGAAGATCACACATTATTTTCAACAGAATGCATAGGCCCTAGTTCAGTATGCTAGTGTGTTACATACCTGTGTGTGTCTGTCTGTCTGTCTGTCTGTCTGTCTGTCTGTCTGTCTGTCTGTCTGTCTGTCTGTCTGTCTGTCTGTCTGTCTGTCTGTGTGTGTTAGTGTGTGTGTGTGTGTGTGTGTGTGTGTGTGTGTGTGTGTGTGTGTGTGTGTGTGTGTGTGTGTGTGTGTGTGTGTGTGTGTGTGTGTGTGTGTGTGTGTGTACCTCTCTGCTGTAAATACCAGCAGTGTGGTGAAGTGGGAAACCTGCTGTAATTATTTCAACACCTGTTTCACGCTCATGTTGCACTATCCACTGTCTACTCCCTCCACCCTCTCCCCCAACCAAACCAAGGTAGAGGGCTGTTCTGTCCTCTACTCCCTCCACCCTCTCCCCCAACCAAACCAAGGTAGAGGGCTATTCTGTCCTACTCCCTCACCCTCCCTTCCCCCAACCAAACCAGGTAGAGGGCCTCTTCCCCCACCCTCTCCCCAAACCAAGGTAGAGGGCTGTTCTGTCCTCTACTCCCTCCAGCCTCTCCCCCCAACCAAACCAAGGTAGAGGGCTGTTCTGTCCTCTACTCCCTCCACCCTCTCCCCCCAACCAAACCAAGGTAGAGGGCTGTTCTGTCCTCTACTCCCTCCACCCTCTCCCCCCAACCAAACCAAGGTAGAGGGCTGTTCTGTCCTCTTCTCCCTCCACCCTCTCCCCCAAACCAAACCAAGGTAGAGGGCTGTTCTGTCCTCTACTCCCTCCACCCTCTCCCCCAACCAAACCAAGGTAGAGGGCTATTCTGTCCTCTACTCCCTCCACCCTCTTCCCCCAACCAAACCAAGGTAGTCCTACTCCCTCCAGGGCTGTTCTGTCCTCTACTCCCCTCCAGTCCTCTCTCCCTCCACCCTCTCCCCCAACCAAACCAAGGTAGAGGGCCATTCTGTCCTCTACCCCTTCCCCTCCCTCCACCCTCTTCCCCCAACCAAACCAAGGTAGAGGGCTGTTCTGTCCTCTACTCCCTCCACCCTCTCCCCCCAACCAAACCAAGGTAGAGGGCTGTTCTGTCCTCTACTCCCTCCACCCTCTCCCCCCCAACCAAACCAAGGTAGAGGGCTGTTCTGTCCTCTACTCCCTCCACCCTCTCCCCCAACCAAACCAAGGTAGAGGGCTATTCTGTCCTCTACCCTCTCAAGGTAGAGAGGGCCTCCACTCCCTCCACCCTCTTCCCCCAACCAAACCAAGGTAGAGGGCTGTTCTGTCCTCTTCTCCCTCCACCCTCTCCCCCAAACCAAACCAAGGTAGAGGGCTATTCTGTCCTCTACTCCCTCCACCCTCTCCCCCAACCAAACCAAGGTAGAGGGCTGTTCTGTCCTCTGCTCCCTCCACCCTCTCCCCCAACCAAACCAAGGTAGAGGGCTGTTCTGTCCTCTACTCCCTCCACCCTCTCCCCCAAACCAAACCAAGGTAGAGGGCTGTTCTGTCCTCCCTCCACTCCCTCCCAGCCTCTCCCCCAACCAAACCAAGGTAGAGGGCTATTCTGTCCTCTACTCCCTCCACCCTCTTCCCCCCCAAACCAAGGTAGAGGGCTGTTCTGTCCTCTACTCCCTCCACCCTCTCCCCCAACCAAACCAAGGTAGAGGGCTACCCTTCTGTCATTCTCTACCCTCCACCCTCCACCTCTTCCCCCCCAACCAAACCAAGGTAGAGGGCTGTTCTGTCCTCTACTCCCTCCACCCTCTCCCCCAACCAAACCAAGGTAGAGGGCTGTTCTGTCCTCTACTCCCTCCACCCTCTCCCCCAACCAAACCAAGGTAGAGGGCTGTTCTGTCCTCTACTCCCTCCACCCTCTTCCCCCAACCAAACCAAGGTAGAGGGCTGTTCTGTCCTCTAGACTACCCTCCAGCCTCTCCCCCAACCAAACCAAGGTAGAGGGCTGTTCTGTCCTCTACTCCCTCCACCCTCTCCCCCAAACCAAACCAAGGTAGAGGGCTATTCTGTCCTCTACTCCCTCCACCCTCTTCCCCCCAACCAAACCAAGGTAGAGGGCTGTTCTGTCCTCTTCTCCCTCCACCCTCTCCCCCAAACCAAACCAAGGTAGAGGGCTGTTTTGTCCTCTACTCCCTCCACCCTCTCCCCCAACCAAACCAAGGTAGAGGGCTATTCTGTCCTCTACTCCCTCCACCCTCTCCCCCCAACCAAACCAAGGTAGAGGGCTGTTCTGTCCTCTACTCCCTCCACCCTCTTCCCCCAACCAAACCAAGGTAGAGGGCTATTCTGTCCTCTACTCCCTCCACCCTCTTCCCCCCAACAAAACTTTGGTAGAGGGCTGTTCTGTCCTCTACTCCCTCCACCCTCTCCCCCCAACCAAACCAAGGTAGAGGGCTGTTCTGTCCTCTACTCCCTCCACCCTCTCCCCCCAACCAAACCAAGGTAGAGGGCTATTCTGTCCTCTACTCCCTCCACCCTCTCCCCCCAACCAAACCAAGGTAGAGGGCTGTTCTGTCCTCTACTCCCTCCACCCTCTCCCCCCAACCAAACCAAGGTAGAGGGCTATTCTGTCCTCTACTCCCCTCCACCCTCTTCCCCCAACCAAACTTTGGTAGAGGGCTGTTCTGTCCTCTACTCCCTAGACGGCTGTTCTGTCCTCTACTCCCTCCTAGACGGGGCACCCTCTCCCCCAACCAAACCAAGGTAGAGGGCTGTTCTGTCCTCTACTCCCTCCACCCTCTCCCCCCAACCAAACCAAGGTAGAGGGCTATTCTGTCCTCTACTCCCTCCACCCTCTTCCCCCCAACCAAACTTTGGTAGAGGGCTGTTCTGTCCTCTACTCCCTCCACCCTCTCCCCCCAACCAAACCAAGGTAGAGGGCTGTTCTGTCCTCTACTCCCTCCACCCTCTCCCCCAACCAAACCAAGGTAGAGGGCCATTCTGTCCTCTGCCCTCCACCCTCTCCCCCAACCAAACCAAGGTAGAGGGCTATTCTGTCCTCTACTCCTCCACCCTCTCCCCCAACCAAACCAAGGTAGGGGCTGTTCTGTCCCTCTACGCCCTCCACCCTCTCCCCCAACCAAACCAAGGTAGACAAGGTAGAGGGCTGTTCTGTCCTCTTCTCCCTCCACCCTCTCCCCCAAACCAAACCAAGGTAGAGGGCTGTTCTGTCCTCTACTCCCTCCACCCTCTCCCCCCAACCAAACCAAGGTAGACGGCTGTTCTGTCCTGTTCTCCCTCCACCCTCTCCCCCAAACCAAACCAAGGTAGACGGCTGTTCTGTCCTCTACTCCCTCCACCCTCTCCCCCCAACCAAACCAAGGTAGACGGCTGTTCTGTCCTCTTCTCCCTCCACCCTCTCCCCCCAACCAAACCAAGGTAGAGGGCTGTTCTGTCCTCTACTCCCTCCACCCTCTCCCCCCAACCAAACCAAGGTAGACGGCTGTTCTGTCCTCTTCTCCCTCCACCCTCTCCCACAAACCAAACCAAGGTAGAGGGCTGTTCTGTCCTCTACTCCCTCCACCCTCTCCCCCCAACCAAACCAAGGTAGAGGGCTGTTCTGTCCTCTGCTCCCTCCACCCTCTCCCCCCAACCAAACCAAGGTAGTGGGCTGTTCTGTCCTCTACTCCCTCCACCCTCTCCCCCCAACCAAACCAAGGTAGAGGGCTGTTCTGTCCTCTACTCCCTACACCCTCTCCCCCAAACCAAACAAAGGTAGAGGGCTGTTCTGTCCTCTACTCCCTCCACCCTCTCCCCCAAACCAAGGTAGAGGGCTATTCTGTCCTCTACTCCCTCCACCCTCTCCCCCCAACCAAACCAAGGTAGAGGGCTGTTCTGTCCTCTACTCCCTCCACCCTCTCCCCCCAACCAAACAAAGGTAGAGGGCTGTTCTGTCCTCTACTCCCTCCACCCTCTCCCCCCAACCAAACCAAGGTAGACGGCTGTTCTGTCCTCTTCTCCCTCCACCCTCTCACTCAAACCAAGGTAGATGGCTGTTCTGTCCTCTACTCCCTCCACCCTGTCAAATCCTGTCTCTTAGAGGTCGGCCATTGAGAGAGTGAAGCTCTGGCACTGCCCCTGTCTGGCTGCCAACTGGCAACAGAACCACCTCTGTGATGACCCACACACATACACACACAAACACACACTGTACCTCTGTGAACATAATAACATGACAAACTCTATACCATCGCCTAGAAAATGTTTGTCTGACTAATAACTTGATACTTGATACAGGTACTGTATACTGTAAACTCAACCCACCTTATAATCATGACTTACCCCAGGACACGGTTTTACTGCTAACCTAGACATTATTACATGAGATGGCGCTGAACACTGCTGCTAGGATCCTGACTAGAACCAAAACATTTGGTTTCCTGTTAAGGCTAGGGCTGATTTCAGGGTTTTACTGCTAACCTACGAAGCATTACAGGGCTTGCTCCTACCTATCTCTCTAATTTTATTCTGCCGTACATACCTACACGTACGCTACGGTCACAAGACGCAGGCCTCCTAATTGTCCCTAGAATTTCTAAGCAAACAGCTGGAGGCAGGGATTTCTCCTATAGAGCTCAATTTTTATGGAACGGTCTGCCTACACATGTCAGAGACGCAAACTCGGTCTCAACCTTTAAGTCTTTACTGAAGACTCATCTCTTCAGTAGGTCATATGATTGTGTGTAGTCTGGCCCAGGAGCGGGAAGGTGAACGGAAAGGCTCTGGAGCAACCAACCGCCCTTGCTGTCTCTGCCTGGCCGGTTCCCCTCTCTCCACTGGGATTCTCTGCCTCTAACCCTATTACAAGGGCTGAGTCACTGGTTTACTAGTTCTCTTCTATGCTGTCCGTAGGAGGGGTGTGTCACTTGAGTGGGTTGGCGTGATCTTCCTGTGCAGTTTTGCTCCCCCCTCGGGCTTGTGTGGTGGAGGAGATCTCCGTATCTATACTTAGCCTTGTCTCAGGGCAGTAAATTGGTGGTCTGTCCGGGGGTATCGTTGGGCGGGTCCACAGTGTCCCCCGACCCACCCTTGTCTCAGTCTCCAATATCTATGCTGCAGTAGTCTATGTGCCGGGGGGCTAGGGTCAGACTGTTACATGTGGTGTGTGCATAGCCAGAAGAGGACTGGCCACCCCTCAGAGCCTGGTTCCTCTCTACCCGGCACAGCCAGAAGAGGACTGGCCCACTCCTCAGAGCCTGGTTCCTCTAAACCCGGCACAGCCAGAAGAGGACTGGCCACCCCTCATAGCCTGGTTACTCTCTACCTGGCACAGCCAGAAGAGGACTGGCCACCCCTCAGAGCCTGGTTCCTCTCTAGGTTTCTTCCTAGGTTTTGGCCTTTCTAGGGAGTTTTTCCTAGCCACTGTGCTTCTACACATGCATTGCTTGCTGTTTGGGGTCTTAGGCTGGGTTTCTGTACCACACTTTGTGATATCTGCTGATATAAAAAGGGCTTTACAAATACATTTGATTGATTGATTGATGACACAGTAGTGGAAGTTGTCAACCCAGGAGAGTGATGTCCTTTCATCTCTTTAGAGCAGGGCCGCTCCAAACTTGGCTCGCAACGACATTTGGTTTGGCCTGCTAGAAGGGGTAACTCAGTCGGGGTCCCGACTTCCTGTTCAGAGTTAGAATAGTAGAACACACAAGGTGCCTTTTTAAAATGTTGGTTGTAAAATCAGAAGTTTTTCTCTTGTTATGACATTCACTGACAGTCACTCAATTAGCCCATGTCAAACTAAAAACAAAATGTACTTGCTTGATAACGTAGTCTCATCAGCTATTCAAACCTTGTAGTAATCATTACCAAATGACTGTCCCAGCACACAGGGCATGTGGTCTGGGGCCCTGACCTCTACGCTGTCCCCATTGATTTTGTTAGTCCTTCTCACTCAGATATCATTTGAACATGGCATAAGTCATGAAAAACTGTGTAAAATGGCAGGAAATTTGCTTAAAAATTCTAAAAAATAAAATAAAATAAAAAATGCACCTCATGGTAAAATTGCAGAAAATGTACTTTGACACAAAAATGACATGTATCTACTGCCAAGAAGGGAGCACTAACCTATTTTCCCTGTGAGGTTGGGGGGCCCCTAAAAGGCTTCTGTCTGATGAGCTTCCCTGATGTCTTCCTAAAAAACTTCACAATTCCTTTCGGATGCATTTCAGTCACTTACTTGCTGCATACTCAAGACAGTCGAAACATTTTAAACTTACAATATTAGAGGTATGAACATAGAGACTTTTGTGGCAGTTTCTGTGCCACAAGAGTTACGTTTTTTTATTTTTATTGTTTAAGTATCAAGTTATAGAAACCTGAGATCTCTAAATAGCTCAATTAGCTAGCAGCGGTACAAAGGCTCTTCATTTCCTATTCTAATAGTCATCCTCCTCCTCTCCTTTGGTTCATTTCCTGTCCTTTCGAATGGCTGAATGGACTGCTCTGATGGTCACCCTCCTCTCCTCCTCTCCTCTCTTTAGGTTCATTTCCTGTCCTACATGGCTGAATGTTTAATTGTCACAGTCTGTTTCCCAGGAACATACCAGTGTATTATGTATTATATTCCTGGACACTTCCTTCCTATTGCGTCTCTGTACACATTACGTAGGCACAGTCTGACTGACCCCTATCGAGGAAGCCTCCATCCCAGGCACAGTTTGACTGACCCCTATCGAGGAAGCCTCCATCCCAGGCACAGTCTGACTGACCCCTATCGAGGAAGCCTCCATCCCAGGCACGCAATACACAGTGTGATACATTCTACACAACACCAGCTATTCCTGGATCTTCTTCTCTGACAACATTGCATCCGGAAATATGATACTTTGGCATTTCTGTCTTTGTCTCTGTTCTACTGTCTGTATTGTAAGCCTTGTGTGAGCCTTGGTTCATATGAATGGAACAGCTCACAGGAGCAGGAGCCTGTCTCCTGTTTCTGTAGTGAGACAGCTTGATGTACCAGGACATCCCCTGGACAGGACACTAGTCTATCTCCTGTTTCTGTAGTGAGACAGCTTGATGTACCAGGACATCCCCTGGACAGGAAACTAGTCTGTCTCCTGTTTCTGTAGTGAGACAGCTTGATGTACCAGGACATCCCCTGGACAGGACACTAGTCTATCTCCTGTTTCTGTAGTGAGACAGCTTGATGTACTAGGACACCCCCTGGACAGGAAACTAGTCTGTCTCCTGTTTCTGTAGAGAGACAGCTTGATGTACCAGGACACTAGTCTATCTCCTGTTTCTGTAGTGAGACAGCTTGATGTACCAGGACACTAGTCTATCTCCTGTTTCTGTAGTGAGACAGCTTGATGTACAGTACACCCCCTGGACAGGACACTAGTCTGTCTCCTGTTTCTGTAGTGAGACAGCTTGATGTACAGTAAACCCCCTGGACAGGACACTAGTCTATATCCTGTTTCTGTAGTGAGACAGCTTGATGTACCAGGACACCCCCTGGACAGGACACTAGTCTATCTCCTGTTTCTGTAGAGAGACAGCTTGATATACCAGGAAACCCCCTGGACAGGACACTAGTCTGTCTCCTGTTTCTGTAGTGAGACAGCTTGTTGTATCAGGACACCCCCTGGACAGGACACTAGTATGTCTCCTGTTTCTGTAGAGTGAGACAGATTGTTGTACCAGGACACCCCCTGGACAGGACAGGACACTAGTCTATCTCCTGTTTCTGTAGAGTGAGACAGCTTGATGTACCAGGACACCCCCTGGACAGGACACTAGTCTGTCTCCTGTTTCTGTAGAGAGACAGCTTGATGTACCAGGACACCCCCTGGACAGGACAGGACAGGACACTAGTCTATCTCCTGTTTCTGTAGTGAGACAGCTTGATGTACCAGGACACTAGTCTGTCTCCTGTTTCTGTAGTGGGACAGCTTGATGTACCAGGACACTAGTCTATCTCCTGTTTCTGTAGTGAGACAGCTTGATGTACCAGGACACTAGTCTGTCTCCTGTTTCTGTAGTGGGACAGCTTGATGTACCAGGACACTAGTCTATCTCCTGTTTCTGTAGTGAGACAGCTTGTTGTATCAGGACACCCCCTGGACAGGACACTAGTCTGTCTCCTGTTTCTGTAGAGTGAGACAGCTTGTTGTATCAGGACACCCCCTGGACAGGACACTAGTCTGTCTCCTGTTTCTAGTGAGACAGCTTGATGAGACAGCTTGTTGTGAGACAGCCAGGACACCCCTGGACAGGACACAGTAAACCCCTAAACACTAGTCTATATCCTAGTCTATCTCCTGTTTCTGAAGTGAGACAGCTTGATGTACCAGGACACCCCCTGGACAGGACACTAGTCTATCTCCTGTTTCTGTAGTGAGACAGCTTGATGTACCAGGACACCCCCTGGACAGGACACTAGTCTGTCTCCTGTTTCTGTAGAGAGACAGCTTGATGTACCAGGACACGCCTTGGACAGGACACTAGTCTGTCTCCTGTTTCTGTAGTGAGACAGCTTGATGTACAGGACACCCCCTGGACAGGACACTAGTCTATCTCCTGTTTCTGTAGTGAGACAGCTTGATGTACCAGGACACCCCCTGGACAGGACACTAGTCTACCTCCTGTTTATGTAGTGAGACAGCTTGATGTACCAGGACACCCCCTGGACAGGACACCCCCTGGACAGGACACTAGTCTATCTCCTGTTTCTGTAGTGAGACAGCTTGATGTACCAGGACACTAGTCTATCTCCTGTTTCTGTAGTGAGACAGCTTGATGTACAGGACACCCCCTGGACAGGAAACTAGTCTGTCTCCTGTTTCTGTAGTGAGACAGCTTGATGTACAGTAAACCCCCTGGACAGGACACTAGTCTATATCCTGTTTCTGTAGTGAGACAGCTTGATGTACCAGGACACCCCCTGGACAGGACACTAGTCTATCTCCTGTTTCTGTAGTGAGACAGCTTGATGTACCAGGACACCCCCTGGACAGGACACTAGTCTATCTCCTGTTTCTGTAGTGAGACAGCTTGATGTACCAGGACACCCCCTGGACAGGACACTAGTCTGTCTCCTGTTTCTGTAGTGAGACAACTTGATGTACCAGGACACCCCTTGGACAGGACACTAGTATGTCTCCTGTTTCTGTAGTTAGACAGCTTGATGTACAGGACACCCCCTGGACAGGACACTAGTCTATCTCCTGTTTCTGTAGTGAGACAGCTTGATGTACCAGGACACCCCCTGGACAGGACACTAGTCTACCTCCTGTTTATGTAGTGAGACAGCTTGATGTACCAGGACACCCCCTGGACAGGACACCCCCTGGACAGGACACTAGTCTATCTCCTGTTTCTGTAGTGAGACAGCTTGATGTACCAGGACACTAGTCTATCTCCTGTTTCTGTAGTGAGACAGCTTGATGTACAGTAAACCCCCTGGACAGGACACTAGTCTATATCCTGTTTCTGTAGTGAGACAGCTTGATGTACCAGGACACCCCCTGGACAGGACACTAGTCTATCTCCTGTTTCTGTAGTGAGACAGCTTGATGTACCAGGACACCCCCTGGACAGGACACTAGTCTATCTCCTGTTTCTGTAGTGAGACAGCTTGATGTACCAGGACACCCCCTGGACAGGACACTAGTCTGTCTCCTGTTTCTGTAGTGAGACAACTTGATGTACCAGGACACCCCTTGGACAGGACACTAGTATGTCTCCTGTTTCTGTAGTTAGACAGCTTGATGTACAGGACACCCCCTGGACAGGACACTAGTCTATCTCCTGTTTCTGTAGTGAGACAGCTTGATGTACCAGGACACCCCCTGGACAGGACACTAGTCTACCTCCTGTTTATGTAGTGAGACAGCTTGATGTACCAGGACACCCCCTGGACAGGACACCCCCTGGACAGGACACTAGTCTATCTCCTGTTTCTGTAGTGAGACAGCTTGATGTACCAGGACACTAGTCTATCTCCTGTTTCTGTAGTGAGACAGCTTGATGTACAGGACACCCCCTGGACAGGAAACTAGTCTGTCTCCTGTTTCTGTAGTGAGACAGCTTGATGTACAGTAAACCCCCTGGACAGGACACTAGTCTGTCTCCTGTTTCTGTAGTGAGACAGCTTGATGTACCAGGACACCCCCTGGACAGGACACTAGTCTATCTCCTGTTTCTGTAGAGTGAGACAGCTTGTTGTACCAGGACACCCCCTGGACAGGACACTAGTCTGTCTCCTGTTTCTGTAGAGTGAGACAGATTGTTGTACCAGGACACCCCCTGGACAGGACAGGACACTAGTCTATCTCCTGTTTCTGTAGAGTGAGACAGCTTGAGGTACCAGGACACCCCCTGGACAGGACACTAGTCTGTCTCCTGTTTCTGTAGAGAGACAGCTTTATGTACCAGGACACCCCCTGGACAGGACAGGACAGGACACTAGTCTATCTCCTGTTTCTGTAGAGAGACAGCTTGTTGTACCAGGACACCCCCTGGACAGGACACTAGTCTATCTCCTGTTTCTGTAGTGAGACAGCTTGATGTACCAGGACACCCCCTGGACAGGACACTAGTCTGTCTCCTGTTTCTGTAGAGTGACAGCTTGATGTACCAGGACACCCCCTGGACAGGACACTAGTCTATCTCCTGTTTCTGTAGTGAGACAGCTTGATGTACCAGGACACCCCTGGACAGGACACTAGTCTATCTCCTGTTTCTGTAGTGAGACAGCTTGATGTACCAGGACACCCCCTGGACAGGAAACTAGTCTATCTCCTGTTTCTGTAGTGAGACAGCTTGATGTACAGGACACCCCCTGGACAGGACACTAGTCTATCTCCTGTTTCTGTAGAGTGAGACAGCTTGATGTACCAGTACACCCCCTGGAAAGGACACTAGTCTATCTCCTGTTTCTGTAGTGAGACAGCTTGATGTACCAGGACACTAGTCTGTCTCCTGTTTCTGTAGTGAGGCAGCTTGATGTACCAGTACACCCCCTGGAAAGGACACTAGTCTATCTCCTGTTTCTGTAGTGGGACACCTTGATGTACCAGGACACCCCCTGGACAGGACACTGATGTAGCAGGACACCCCCTGGACAGGACACTGATGTACCAGGACACCCCTGGACAGGACACCCCCTGGACAGGACACTAGTCTATCTCCTGTTTCTGTAGTGAGACAGCTTGATGTACCAGTACACCCCCTGGACAGGACACTAGTCTATCTCCTGTTTCTGTAGTGAGACACCTTGATGTACCAGGACACTAGTCTATCTCCTGTTTCTGTAGTGAGACAGCTTGATGTACCAGGACACCCCCTGGACAGGACACTAGTCTATCTCCTGTTTCTGTAGAGAGACAGCTTGATGTACCAGGACACCCCCTGGACAGGACACTAGTCTATCTCCTGTTTCTGTAGAGAGACAGCTTGATGTACCAGGACACCCCCTGGACAGGACACTAGTCTATCTCCTGTTTCTGTAGAGAGACAGCTTGATGTACCAGGACACCCCCTGGACAGGACACTAGTCTATCTCCTGGCGGACACTAACCACAAGGCCACTGAGTTGGTCCTGTCTGTGTAATAATGCATTCCAAATGTATCTCCTCTACACAATGCGTAGACACAGTACACTACCCAGTATATTCTGAGACTATGTTGCACAGTCATTACAAGGGTTGGGTTCAATTCCATTCAATTCAGGAAGGACACTTGAAATTCCTATTATTTTCAATGAGTAAAATGTATAATTTGACGTTGTTTTACTCTCTAAATTGACAGGAATTGAAATGGAATTGACCCCCAACCCTTGGTTTTTACACTTTCCAGAGAAGCCCGTCTCTGTCCCAACGAGACAAAAGGCATGTTCTTTTTCGACTGACGCTGTTCTCTCTCATTTAGTCCTTGTTGTAGAATCAGAATGATTTCACGAGACCAGACGTACTATTCTGTTGATTCCTATCCAGGGAAGCCCCTGTCCCGCTCGCCACCCCTGAATGGAGGGAGGGAGGGGGAGGGAGGGAGGGGGAGGGAGGGAGGGCGAGGGGGAGGGAGGGGGCGAGGGGAGGGAGGGGGTGGGAGGGGGTAATAAAATATTTTATTTTCCTTTTGCGCTGTACATCTTCTCCTCTCCCAGGGCTATATTCTACACACACACACACACACACACACACACACACACACACACACACACACACACACACACACACACACACACACACACACACACACACACACACACACACACACACACACACACACACACACACACACACACACACACACACACACACCCTCTTGCAGACAGCGGTTCAACACTCAAGTTGCTGGAGCCTTGACCCCACGGTAAGAGGAGAGGTCTGAAGGCATGTTTCTTTCCTTCTTCAAATAGCAGCATCACGGATAGTTAGTTCACACCCACCAACTGTTGTGCTGAAGTGGCCTCTGACAACCTTTTCAGTTTAACTACGCCTACAACTACACCTACACCTAAAACTACACCTACAACTACACCTACACCTACACCTACAACTACACCTACACCACAACTACACCTACAACTACACCTACACCTACACCTACACCTACAACCACAACTACACCTACAACTACAACTACACCTACAACTACACCTACAACTACACCTACAACCACAACCACAACTAAGCCTACACCTACAACTACACCTACAACCACAACTACACCTACAACTACACCTACAACTGCACCTACACCTACAACTACACCTACACCTACACCTACACCTACAACTACACCTACAACCACAACTACACCTACACCTACACCTACAACTGCACCTACACCTACACCTAGAACTGCACCTACAACTGCACCTACAACTAAGCCTACACCTACAACTACACCCTCACCTAAGTATACACCTACAACCACAACTACACCTACAACTACACCTACAACTACACCTACAACTACACCTACAACTGCACCTACAACTACACCTACAACCACACCACAACTGCACCTACACCTACACCTACAACTACAGCTACAGCTACAACTGCAACTACAACTAACCTACAACTACAACAACTAACCCCCACCTACAGTATACACCTACAACCACAACTACAACTACACCTACACCTACAACAACGCCTACAACTACACCTACACCTACAACTACAGCTACAGCTACAGCTACAACTACAACTACACCTACACCTACAACAACACATAACCCTACAACTACACCTACACCTACAACTACAGCTACAGCTACAGCTACAACTACAACTACACCTACAACAACACATAACCCCACAACTACAACTACACCTACACCTACAACAACACATAACCCCACAACTACAACTACACCTACAACAACACATAACCCCACAACTACAACTACACCTACAACAACACATAACCCTACAACTACAACTACACCTACACCTACAACTACACCTACACCTACAACTACACCTACAACTACACCTACACCTACAACTACACCTACACCTACAACTACAACTACACCTACACCTACAACTACACCTACACCTACAACTACACCTACAACTACACCTACACCTACAACTACACCTACACCTACACCTACACCTACAACTACACCTACAACTACACCTACAACTACACCTACACCTACACCTACAACTACACCTACACCTACAACTACACCTACACCTACAACTACTACAACTACACCTACAACTACACCAAACCACACCTACACCTACAACTACACTACACCTACACCTACAACTACACCTACACCTACACCTACACCTACACCTACAACTACACCTACACCTACAACTACAACTACACCTACAACTACACCTACACCTACAACTACACCTACAACTACAACTACACCTACAGCTACAACTACACCTACAACTACAACTACACCTACAACTACACCTACACCTACACCTACAACTACACCTACACCTACACCTACAACTACACCTACACCTACAACTACACCCACAACTACAACTACAACTACACCTACACACCTACAACTACACCTACACCTACACCTACAACTACACCTACAACTACAACTACACCTACAACTACAACTACACCTACACCTACAACGACACCTACACCTACAACTACAACTACACCTACAACAACACCTAACCCTACAACTACAACTACACCTACACCTACAACTACACCTACACCTACAACTACACCTACACCTACAACTACACCTACACCTACAACTACACCTACAACTACACCTACACCTACACCTAGAACTACACCTACACCTAGAACTACACCTACACCTACAACTACACCTACACCTACAACTACACCTACAACTACACCTACACCTACACCTACACCTACACCTACACCTACAGCTACAACTACAACTACACCTACACCTACACCTACAACTACAGCTACAAGCTACAACTACACCTACACCTACAACTACAACTACACCTACAACTACACCTACACCTACAACTACAACTACACCTACAACTACACCTACACCTACAACTACACCTACACCTACAACTACACCTACAACTACACCTACACCTACACCTAGAACTACACCTACACCTACACCTACAGCTACACCTACAACTACACCTACACCTACAACTACACTACAGCTACAGCTACAACTACACCTACACCTACAACTACACTACAACTACAACTACACCTACACCTACAACTACACCTACACCTACAACTACACCTACACCTACAACTACACCTACACCTACAACTACACCTACAACTACACCTACACCTACAACTACACCTACACCTACACCTACAACTACACCTACACCTACAACTACACCTACACCTACAACTACACCTACAACTACACCTACAACTACACCTACACCTACAACTACACCTACAACTACACCTACAACTACACCTACAACTACACCTACACCTACAACAACTAACACAACTACAACTACACCTACACCTACACCTACAACTACACCTACACCTAGAACTACAACTACACCTACAACTACACCTACACCTACACCTACACCTACAACTACACCTACACCTACACCTACACCTACACCTACAGCTACAACTACAACTACACCTACACCTACAACTACAACTACAGCTACAGCTACAACTACACCTACACCTACAACTACAACTACACCTACAACTACACCTACAACTACACCTACAACTACACCTACACCAACAACTACACCTACAACTACACCTACAACTACACCTACAGCTACAACTACAACTACACCTACAACAACACATAACCCCACAACTACAACTACACCTACACCTACAACTACACCTACAACTACACCTACAACTACACTACACCTACAACTACAGCTACAACTACAACTACAACTACACCTACAACTACACCTACAACTACAACTACAACTACACCTACAACCACAACTACAACCACAACTACAACCACAACTACAACTACACCTACAACTACACCTACAATTACACCTACAACTACACCTACAACAACGCAGCATAACTATGAAGTAAGGAATAATAGCGTCTTTTTGCTACTTTTCCGGCAGATCTTCTGTAGGGGACAGATCTGGCTTCTGTAGGGGACAGATCTGGCTTCTGTAGATCTATCTTCTGTAGGGGACAGATCTGGCTTCTGTATATCTATCTTCTGTAGGGGACAGATCTGGCTTCTGTAGATCTATCTTCTGTAGGGGACAGATCTGGCTTCTGTAGATCTGGCTTCTGTAGGGGACAGCGTCAATCGAAACAGATCTCAAATACATTCAGAAAAAAACGTGTTAGCTGATAGAATAGGATAGTAGTTTCAACTGGAATCAGGTGAACACACCACCTCAGGACTAAACCAAAGACAATCATTTTTTTGTAGCAGGCTGAGAATTGGCCTATGAATATAAAATCATCAGATATTGTATTCGGACACACTTTGACCCTGTGTTTTGTTGAATATTTCACTTCAGGATTGAAATTCCTTGTAAAATGCAATATCTTTGTACACCGTTATTGAATCGCGGTTGTAAAACTGTACAAAATTATAATCTTGGGAGTTTTTTCGATCGCAGCATTTACGTCTTTATAATTTCCATATTCAGACCCAACGAGAAAAGCGTCCATTTCTGGATTCATTGCTGGATTGTTAAAATGTCCTCAGGTAGCTGGGTTTATATTGCTGTGATCATTTGACGTGATGAGCTTGATGTTTGAGTTGGACAGCTGTGAAACTTAGATTACGCCCATGCATCACGGGCGGGTATCATTGGGCAAATTACATTTTGCATCGCCTGCTGCCCCATGCAGGCGGAGTGTGAACATTTTCGACCATTCCACCCAGGGCAGTAGGCGGTGCAAAACTTACCCATTGATTGGTTACCGGGCGGGATACGTGCTCGGCTGCCTGGATCGTTCAGCTGCCCAGAGCTATCCAATTAGCCACAACACGTTAACTTAAATGAACTCAGCACCGGGATTAAAAACTATAATACATACAAAGGGATTTGTTAGCATAAAAAATATAAAAAATAAACTAAAAGGTAAACAAATAAATTAGCCTTACATTTAAAAAAAAAGTTGTTTCTGCAGTTAATATCTTGCAATTCTACACGTTTTCACGTGGGATATTCTACACGTTTTCACATAGAATATTTTGCAGTTTTACAGCAAATATCCTGGAATTCTACACGTTTTCACATGGGATATTCGACACGTTTTCACATGGGATATTCGACACGTTTTCACATGGGATATTCGACACGTTTTCACATGGGGTGGGGAGAATATTTTGCAGTTTTACAGCACATTTCCTGTAATTCTACATACTTTGCCATGACTCATGTCACGTTAATAATACATCTGAGTGGCATCCAAAAAGGTACACTTTTGACTCATCCGTCCAAAGAACATTCTTCCAAGAGTCTTGATGATCATCCAGGTGCTTTAAGGCAAACTTAAGTAAACATTTCGGACGAGATGGGTCCCATTATGTCTGTCGAAAACCAAACACTGCATTCCACAGTAAGAACTCGCACACCAACGGTCAAGTATCTTGTTGGTAGTGTGATGGTTTGGGGATGTTTTGTTGCCTCGGGACCTGGACGACTTGCCTTAGAAGGAACCATGAATTCTGCTCTATTATCAGAGAATTCTACAGGAGAACGTCAGGCCACCCGTCTATGAACTGAAGCTGAAGTGCAGCTGGGTCAAGCAGAAAGACAATGATCCAAACCACACAATCAAGACTACATGAAATTTGGTTAAAAATAAAAAATAATGTGAAGTTTTGGACTGGTTTAGTCAAATCCAGACCTAATCCCAATTGAGATGTTGTGGCAGGATTTGAAACGAGCCGTTCATGCTTGAAAACCCACAAATGGTTGCTGAGTTACAGCAGTTCTGTATGGAAGAGTGGACCAAAATTCCTCCACAGCGACGTGAGAGACTGATCAACAACTACAGGAAGTGGTTGGTTGGAGTCGTTGCAGCTACAGTAAATTCCTCCACAGCGACGTGAGAGACTGATCAACAACTACAGGAAGTGGTTGGTTGGAGTCGTTGCAGCTACAGTAAATTCCTCCACAGCGACGTGAGAAACTGATCAACAACTACAGGAAGTGGTTGGTTGGAGTCGTTGCAGCTACAGTAAATTCCTCCACAGCGACGTGAGAGACTGATCAACAACTACAGGAAGTGGTTGGTTGGAGTCGTTGCAGCTACAGTAAATTCCTCCACAGCGACGTGAGAGACTGATCAACAACTACAGGAAGTGGTTGGTTGGAGTCGTTGCAGCTACAGTAAATTCCTCCACAGCGACGTGAGAGACTGATCAACAACTACAGGAAGTGGTTGGTTGGAGTCGTTGCAGCTACAGTAAATTCCTCCACAGCGACGTGAGAGACTGATCAACAACTACAGGAAGTGGTTGGTTGGAGTCGTTGCAGCTACAGTAAATTCCTCCACAGCGACGTGAGAGACTGATCAACAACTACAGGAAGTGGTTGGTTGGAGTCGTTGCAGCTACAGTAAATTCCTCCACAGCGACGTGAGAGACTGATCAACAACTACAGGAAGTGGTTGGTTGGAGTCGTTGCAGCTACAGTAAATTCCTCCACAGCGACGTGAGAAACTGATCAACAACTACAGGAAGTGGTTGGTTGGAGTCGTTACAGTTAAATGTGGCACAAACAGTCGCTGAGTGTAGGGGATTACTATTTCACATGGGGGGGGATTTGTAAATATTAGGTTTTGCTTGAAGATCTGATAACATTCAGTATCAAAAAGATGAAAAAACAGAGAAAATCAGGAAGGGAACTCAGTCAAAACATAGTCAATGTATATTGGAGAACTCAGTCAAAACTCAGTCACTATGTTGAGGAACTCAGTCAAAACTCAGTCACTATGTTGAGGAACTCAGTCAAAACTCAGTCACTATGTTGGGGAACTCAGTCAAAACTCAGTCACTATGTTGGGGAACTCAGTTAAAACTCAGACACTATGTTGGGGAACTCAGTTAAAACTCAGTCACTATGTTGGGAAACTCAGTTAAAACTCAGTCACTATGTTGGGAAACTCAGTCAAAACTCGGTCACTATGTTGGGGAACTCAGTTAAAACTCAGTCACTGTATATTGGGGAACTCAGTCAAAACTCAGTCACTGTATATTGGAGAACTCAGTCAAAACTCAGTCACTATGATGAGGAACTCAGTCAAAACTCAGTCACTATGTTGAGGAACTCAGTCACTATGTTGGGGAACTCAGTCAAAACTCAGTCACTGTATATTGGAGAACTCAGTCAAAACTCAGTCACTATGTTGAGGAACTCAGTCACTATGTTGGGGAACTCGGTCAAAACTCAGTCACTGAATATTTAGAAACTCAGTCAAAACTCAGTCAATGTATATTGGAGAACTCAGTTAAAACTCAGTCACTATGATGAGGAACTCAGTTAAAACTTGGTCACTATGTTGGGGAACTCAGTTAAAACTCAGTCACTATGATGAGGAACTCAGTTAAAACTTGGTCACTATGTTGGGGAACTCAGTCAAAACTCAGTCAATGTATATTGGAGAACTCAGTTAAAACTCAGTCACTATGATGAGGAACTCAGTTAAAACTCGGTCACTATGTTGGGGAACTCAGTTAAAACTCAGTCACTGTATATTGGGGAACTCAGTCAAAACTCAGTCACTGTATATTGGATAACTCAGTTAAAACTCAGTCACTATGTTGGGGAACTCAGTTAAAACTCAGTCACTATGTTGAGGAACTCAGTTAAAACTCAGTCACTATGTTGGGGAACTCAGTCAAAACTCAGTCACTATGTTGAGGAACTCAGTTAAAACTCAGTCACTATGTTGAGGAACTCAGTTAAAACTCAGTCACTATGTTGAGGAACTCAGTTACTATGTTGAGGAACTCAGTCAAAACTCAATCACTGTATATTGGAGAACTCAGTCAAAACTCAGTCACTATGATGAGGAACTCAGTCAAAACTCAGTCACTATGTTGAGGAACTCAGTTACTATGTTGAGGAACTCAGTCAAAACTCAATCACTGTATATTGGAGAACTCAGTCAAAACTCAGTCACTATGTTGGGGAACTCAGTCAAAACTCAGTCACTGTATAGTGGAGATCTCAGTCAAAACTCAGTCACTATGTTGAGGAACTCAGTCACTATGTTGGGGAACTCAGTCAAAACTCAGTCACTGAATATTTAGAAACTCAGTCAAAACTCAGTCACTATGATGAGGAACTCAGTTAAAACTCCGTCACTGTGTTGGGGAACTCAGTCACTATGTTGAGGAACTCAGTCACTATGTTGAGGAACTCAGTGAAAACTCAGTCTCTATGTTGGGGAACTCAGTCAAAACTCAGTCACTATGTTGGGGAACTCAGTTAAAACTCAGTCACTATGTTGGGGAACTCAGTCACTATGTTGGGGAACTCAGTCACTATGTTGAGGAACTCAGTCACTATGTTGAGGAACTCAGTCACTATTTTGGGGAACTCAGTCACTGAAAACTCAGTCTCTATGTTGGGGAACTCAGTTAAAACTCAGTCACTATGTTGGGGAACTCAGTCACAATGTTGGGGAACTCAGTCACTATGTTGAGGAACTCAGTGAAAACTCAGTCTCTATGTTGGGGAACTCAGTCAAAACTCAGTCACTATGTTGGGGAACTCAGTTAAAACTCAGTCACTATGTTGGGGAACTCAGTCACAATGTTGGGGAACTCAGTCACTATGTTGAGGAACTCAGTTAAAACTCAGTCACTATGTTGAGGAACTCAGTTAAAACTCAGTCGCTATGTTGGGGAACATAGTTAAAACTCAGTCACTATGTTGGGAACTCAGTCAAAACTCAGTCACTATGTTGAGGAACTCAGTCAAAACTCAGTCACTATGTTGGGGAACTCAGTCAAAACTCAGTCAATGTATATTGGAGAACTCAGTTAAAACTCAGTCACTATGATGAGGAACTCAGTTAAAACTCAGTCACTATGTTGGGGAATTCAGTCAAAACTCAGTCACTATGTTGAGGAACTCAGTTAAAACTCAGTCACTATGTTGGGGAACTCAGTCAAAACTCAGTCACTGTGTTGGGGAACTCAGTCAACACTCTGTCACTATGTTGGGGAACTCAGTCAACACTCTGTCACTATGTTGGGGAACTCAGTCACTATGTTGGGGAACTCAGTCACTATGTTGGGGAACTCAGTCAAAACTCAGTCAATGTATATTGGAGAACTCAGTTAAAACTCAGTCACTATGATGAGGAACTCAGTTAAAACTCAGTCACTATGATGAGGAACTCAGTTAAAACTCAGTCACTATGTTGGGGAATTCAGTCAAAACTCAGTCACTATGTTGAGGAACTCAGTTAAAACTCAGTCACTATGTTGGGGAACTCAGTCAAAACTCAGTCACTGTGTTGGGGAACTCAGTCAACACTCTGTCACTATGTTGGGGAACTCAGTCAACACTCTGTCACTATGTTGGGGAACTCAGTCACTATGTTGGGGAACTCAGTCACTATGTTGGGGAACTCAGCCAAAACTGAATCACTGAATATTTAGAAACACAGTCGAAACTCAGTCACTATGTTGGGAACTCAGTCAAAACTCAGTCACTATGTTGGGGAACTCAGTCAAAACTGAATCACTGAATATTTAGAAACGCAGTCAAAACATAGTCAATGTATATTGGAGAACTCAGTTAAAACTCAGTCACTATGTTGGGGAACTCAGTCAAAACTCAGTCACTGTATATTGGATAACTCAGTTAAAACTCAGTCACTGTATATTGGGGAACTCAGTCAAAACTCAGTCACTGTATATTGGATAACTCAGTTAAAACTCAGTCACTATGTTGGGGAACTCAGTCAAAACTCAGTCACTATGTTGGGGAACTCAGTCAAAACTCAGTCACTGTATAATGGATAACTCAGTTAAAACTCAGTCACTATTTTGGGGAACTCAGTCAAAACTCAGTCACTATGTTGAGGAACTCAGTTAAAACTCAGTCACTGTACATTGGGGAACTCAGTGTGTGTGTGTGTGTGTGTGTGTGTGTGTGTGTGTGTGTCAGTTAAGTACATCCTTCCTGATAGTTAACTGTATTGACACACAGCCTTCCCTCCGAACCCCCACACACCTCTCACTCACTGAACATGCCTACGTAGATCTGATAGCATCTCTACCCTGTTTAATTCTCCAGCTCAGCCAACCAGACGTCGTTGTTCCATTCAGTCGTTGGTGGCACAGCTAGCTAAGACCACTGGAAACCACACAATGACGAGCCAAAACAGAGTAACATTGAGGGAGATACGGGGCACAGCTAGAAAACACCACTAGAACAATAACATCACACTGACATGGGATGAACTCGGTGTAAATTGGTGGTTTTAGCCGGACTCTAAACTGGACTCTAAACTGGACTCTAAGCTGGACTCTAAGCTGGCGTCTAAACTGGCGTCTAAGCTGGACTCTAAGCTGGACTAAGCTGGACTCAGCTGAACTCTAAGCTGGACTCTAAGCTGAACTCTAAGCTGGACTCTAAGATGGACTCTAAGCTGGACTCTAAAATGGACTCAGTTGAACACTAATCTGGACTCTAAGCTGGACTCTAAACTGGACTCTAAACTGGACTCTAAAATGGACTCTAAACTGGACTCTAAGATGGACTCAGTTGAACTCTAAGCTGGACTCAGCTGGACTCTAAACTGGACTCTAAACTGGACTCTAAACTGGACTCTAAGCTGGACTCTAAGCTGGACTCAGCTGGACTCTAAACTGGACTCTAAGCTGGACTCTAAGCTGGACTCTAAGCAGAACTCTAAACCGGACTCTAAGCTGGACTCAGCTGGACTCAGCTGAACTCTAAGCTGGACTCAGCTGGACTCTAAGCTGGACTAAGCTGGACTCAGCTGAACTCTAAATTGGACTCAGCTGGACTCTAAGATGGACTCAGCTGGACTCTAAGCTGGACTAAGCTGGACTCTAAGCTGAACTCTAAGCTGGACTCTAAACTGGACTCTAACATGGACTCTAAGCTGGACTCTAAACTGGACTCTAAACTGGACTCTAAGATGGACTCTAAACTGGACTCTAAGATGGATTCAGTTGAACTCTAATCTGGACTCTAAGCTGGACTCTAAGCTGGACTCTAAACTGGACTCTAAAATGGACTCTAAACTGGACTCTAAGATGGACTCAGTTGAACTCTAAGCTGGACTCTAAGCTGGACTCAGTTGAACTCTAATCTGGACTCTAAGCTGGACTCTAAACTGGACTCTAAACTGGACTCTAAAATGGACTCTAAACTGGACTCTAAGATGGACTCAGTTGAACTCTAAGCTGGACTCAGCTGGACTCTAAACTGGACTCTAAACTGGACTCTAAGCTGGACTCTAAGCTGGACTCTAAGCTGGACTCAGCTGGACTCTAAAATGGACTGGAACTCTAAGCTGGACTCAGCTGGACTCTAAACTGGACTCTAAACTGGACTCTAAAATGGACTCAGCTCAGTTGAACTCTAAGCTGGACTCAGCTGGACTCTAAACTGAACTCTAAGCTGGACTCTAAACTGGACTCTAAACTGGACTCTAAGCTGGACTCTGGAAACTGGACTAAGCTAAACTGGACTCTAAGATGGACTCTAAGAAACTGGACTCTAAGATGGATTCAGTTGAACTCTAATCTGGACTCTAAGCTGGACTCTAAGCTGGACTCTAAACTGGACTCTAAAATGGACTCTAAACTGGACTCTAAGATGGACTCAGTTGAACTCTAAGCTGGACTCTAAGCTGGACTCAGTTGAACTCTAAGCTGGACTCTAAACTGGACTCTAAACTGGACTCTAAGATGGACTCTAAGCTGGACTCTAAGCTGAACTCTAAGCTGGACTCTAAACTGGACTCTAAGATGGACTCTAAGCTGGACTCTAAACTGGACTCTAAATTGGACTCTAAGATGGACTCTAAGCTGGACTCTAAGATGGACTCTAAATTGGACTCTAAGATGGACTCTAAGCTGGACTCTAAACTGAACTCTAAGATGGACTCTAAACTGGACTCTAAGATGGACTCTAAGCTGGGCTCTAAGCTGGACTCAGTTGAACTCTAAACTGGACTCTAAGCTGGACTCAGTTGAACTCTAAGCTGGACTCTAAACTGGACTCTAAACTGGACTCTAAGCTGGACTCAGCTGGACTCTAAACTGGACTCTAAGCTGGACTCAGCTGGACTCAGCTGGACTCTAAACTGGACTCTGTGCTCAGTAATAACAAAACATGTGCTGTTGAACACACACACACACACAGTTCAATGTCACCAGTTAAGGTTGGTAGTTGCTATCAAGAGGTCATGAGGAATAATACTTGAATCTGTGTAACGTTTTTCACCAGTAATGAGCGGTCCGACCTTAAAAAAATACCATGAGATTGATTTACTTGTCTTGGATTGTTTATAAACCCTTTACTCTGACCACAGACGCATGCATACACACACACACACACACACACACACACACACACACACACACACACACACACACACACACACACACACACACCCTTGAGCTCTGACCACAGACGCATGCATACACACACACACACACCCTTAACTCTGACCACGGACACACACACACACACACACACACACACACACACTGAACTGTGACCACGGATACACACACACACACCCACACAGACACACACACCCCGAACTCTGACCATGGATACACACACACCCACACACACACACACACACAGGCACACACACTCTTAACTCTGACCACATATTACTAATGAAGACGGGGTCAACTGTTAGCTATAAGAGCCATTCCCGGCTCACTGAAATAATGTCCCTTCCGTCTTTACATAAATACCGATTCCCCTTGAGGCGAAACATTGTCAGATCAATAGCC
>NC_088418.1:4448000-4483000 GCF_034236695.1 Oncorhynchus nerka | reverse complement strand
GGAACACAATGAGACCACAGGTGAGTGTCAGGGAACACAATGAGACCACGTGTGAGTGTCAGGGAACACGATGAGACCACAGGTGAGTGGCAGGGAACACGATGAGACCACAGGTGAGTGGCAGGGAACACGACGAGACCACAGGTGAGTGGCAGGGAACACAATGAGACCACAGGTGAGTGTTAGGGAACACAATGAGACCACAGGTGAGTGTCAGGGAACACAATGAGACCATGGGTGAGTGTCAGGGAACACAATGAGACCACAGGTGAGTGGTAGGGAACACGACGAGACCACAGGTGAGTGGGAGGGAACACAATGAGACCACAGGTGAGTGGCAGGGAACACGGTGAGACCACAGGTGAGTGGCAGGGAACACAATGAGACCACAGGGGAGTGGGAGGGAACACGACGAGACCACAGGTGAGTGGCAGGGAAGACGACGAGACCACAGTTGAGTGTCAGGGAACACAATGAGACCACAGGTGAGTGGGAGGGAACACGATGAGAAGACAGGTGAGTGTCAGGGAACACGACGAGACCACAGGTGAGTGTCAGGGAACACGACGAGACCACAGGTGAGTGTCAGGGAACACAATGAGACCACAGGTGAGTGGTAGGGAACACGACGAGACCACAGGTGAGTGGCAGGGAAGACGACGAGACCACAGGTGAGTGTCAGGGAACACAATGAGACCACAGGTGAGTGGGAGGGAACACGACGAGACCACAGGTGAGTGTCAGGGAACACAATGAGACCACAGGTGAGTGTTAGGGAACACAATGAGACCACAGGTGAGTGGGAGGGAACACGATGAGACCACAGGTGAGTGTCAGGGAACACGACGAGACCACAGGTGAGTGGGAGGGAACACGACGAGACCACTGGTGAGTGGGAGGGAACACGACGAGACCACAGGTGAGTGGCAGGGAACACGACGAGACCACAGGTGAGTGGGAGGGAACACGACGAGACCACAGGTGAGTGGCAGGGAACACGACGAGACCACAGGTGAGTGGGAGGGAACACAATGAGACCACAGGTGAGTGGCAGGGAACACGGTGAGACCACAGGTGAGTGGCAGGGAACACAATGAGACCACAGGGGAGTGGGAGGGAACACGACGAGACCACAGGTGAGTGGCAGGGAAGACGACGAGACCACAGTTGAGTGTCAGGGAACACAATGAGACCACAGGTGAGTGGGAGGGAACACGACGAGAAGACAGGTGAGTGTCAGGGAACACGACGAGACCACAGGTGAGTGTCAGGGAACACGACGAGACCACAGGTGAGTGTCAGGGAACACAATGAGACCACAGGTGAGTGGTAGGGAACACGACGAGACCACAGGTGAGTGGCAGGGAAGACGACGAGACCACAGGTGAGTGTCAGGGAACACAATGAGACCACAGGTGAGTGGGAGGGAACACGACGAGACCACAGGTGAGTGTCAGGGAACACAATGAGACCACAGGTGAGTGTTAGGGAACACAATGAGACCACAGGTGAGTGGGAGGGAACACGATGAGACCACAGGTGAGTGTCAGGGAACACGACGAGACCACAGGTGAGTGGGAGGGAACACGACGAGACCACTGGTGAGTGGGAGGGAACACGACGAGACCACAGGTGAGTGGCAGGGAACACGACGAGACCACAGGTGAGTGGGAGGGAACACGACGAGACCACAGGTGAGTGGCAGGGAACACGACGAGACCACAGGTGAGTGTCAGGGAACACAATGAGACCACAGGTGAGTGGCAGGGAACACGACGAGACCACAGGTGAGTGGGAGGGAACACGACGAGACCACAGGTGAGTGGGCGGGACACGACGAGACCACAGGTGAGTGGGAGGGAACACGACGAGACCACAGGTGAGTGGCTGGGGACACGACGAGACCACAGGTGAGTGGGAGGGAACACGACACGACCACAGGTGAGTGGCTGGGAACACGACGAGACCACAGGTGAGTGGCTGGGAACACGACGAGACCACAGGTGAGTGGGAGGGAACACGACGAGACCACAGGTGAGTGGCTGGGAACACGACGAGACCACAGGTGAGTGTCAGGGAACACGATGAGACCACGGGTGAGTGTCAGGGAACACAATGAGACCACGGGTGAGTGTCAGGGAACACAATGAGACCACAGGTGATAGGGAGGGAACACGACGAGACCACAGGTGAGTGGCAGGGAACACGACGAGACCACAGGTGAGTGTCAGGGAACACAATGAGACCACAGGTGAGTGTTAGGGAACACAATGAGACCACAGGTGAGTGTCAGGGAACACAATGAGACCACGGGTGAGTGTCAGGGAACACAATGAGACCACAGGTGAGTGGGAGGGAACACAATGAGACCACAGGTGAGTGGCAGGGAACACGGTGAGACCACAGGTGAGTGGCAGGGAACACAATGAGACCACAGGTGAGTGGCAGGGAACACAATGAGACCACAGGTGAGTGGCAGGGAACACGATGAGACCACAGGTGAGTGGGAGGGAACACAATGAGACCACAGGTGAGTGGGAGGGAACACAATGAGACCACAGGTGAGTGGGACGGAACACAATGAGACCACAGGTGAGTGGTCTGGGAACACAATGAGACCACAGGTGAGTGGGCTGGGAACACGACGAGACCACAGGTGAGTGGGCTGGGAACACGATGAGACCACAGGTGAGTGGGACGGAACACAATGCGACCACAGGTGAGTGGGCTGGGAACACGATGAGACCACAGGTGAGTGGGACGGAACACAATGAGACCACAGGTGAGTGGGCTGGGAACACAATGAGACCACAGGTGAGTGGGCTGGGAACACGATGAGACCACAGGTGAGTGGGACGGAACACAATGAGACCACAGGTGAGTGGGCTGGGAACACAATGAGACCACAGGTGAGTGGGCTGGGAACACAATGAGACCACAGGTGAGTGGGCTGGGAACACGATGAGACCACAGGTGAGTGGGCTGGGAACACAATGAGACCACAGGTGAGTGGGCTGGGAACACGACGAGACCACAGGTGAGTGGGACGGAACACAATGAGACCACAGGTGAGTGGGACGGAACACAATGAGACCACAGGTGAGTGGGCTGGGAACACAATGAGACCACAGGTGAGTGGGACGGAACACAATGAGACCACAGGTGAGGGTCAGAGTATATAACAGAAGATTGACTTGTTCTGTTTTGCAATGTGTTGTTACCGTTGTTTTCTAAAGCGGATTAGACCAGATGGAAACCCCCCCGTATGTCCACCCCCATTGGCAATGCCCAGTTTAGATTGGCTGGAAAACCTCCTTTTCTGTGTGGCCCCTCCTCATCCAGCAAACACAGACCCGTATGAGTGTCTGTCTGGGCCAAACTAGGTCATATGAAGTATAAAACATGAGAGACTGTCTGCAAAAAACCTTGAGGTGTAGAGCAACGCTAGAGGACAGAAAGTTCAAATCACTTCAACAGTGAATAACCACAAATTCACAAACACGCCTTATTGTGAAGAGCCGTGTCACTCTGACAGCATTACCCCCAGGCCACGCACCTTCCCTCCTCACCTGTTCCCACTGCCTAATCACCTGTCCTTTACCCTTTTTAACTCTTATCATTACCCATACAATCAGCAGGCTCCTTGCTACACACTGGAACAGTGTGCTTGAGGATGCCACATGATGGTCCAACACTTCCATTGTGCGTGACTACTAGTTTATACAGTGGGGAGAGCAAGTATTTGATACATACAAAGCATGTAGAGGTCTGTAATTTTTATCATAGGTACACTTCAACTGTGAGAGACGGAATCTAAAACAAAAATCCAGAAAATCACATTGTATGATTTGTAAGTAATTAATTTGCATGACATAAGTACTTGATACATCAGAAAAGCAGAACTTAATATTTGGTACAGAAACCTTTGTTTGCAATTACAGAGATCATACGTTTCCTGTAGTTCTTGACCAGGTTTGCACACACTGCAGCAGGGATTTTGGCCCACTCCTCCATACAGACCTTCTCCAGATCCTTCAGGTTTCGGGGCTGTCGCTGGGAAATATGGACTTTCAGCTACCTCCAAAGATTTTCTATTGGGTTCAGGTCTGGCTAGGCCACTCCAGGACCTTGAGATGCTTCTTACGGAGCCACTCCTTAGTTGCCCTGGCTGTGTGTTTCGGGTCGTTGTCATGTTGGAAGACCCAGCCACGACCCATCTTGTATTACCGAGATGGCATAGCAGTTCAGACGTCTTTTGTCCTCGTATATATATATATATTTACAACTTTTTTCACGTACATTTTATTTTTATTTTCCATCAACTCATCTTCAAAACACTCTCCTGCAACCCGCCTCACCAATTTATATTTATAAATAAGTATTATTTACCTCAAATCTGCAATCCTCCAAGAAGCTAGCCAGAAGCTAGCCAGAAACTCCAAGAAGCTAGCCAGAAGCTAGCCAGAAGCTAGCCAGGAGCTAGCCAGAAGCTAGCCCAGAAGCTAATCCAGAAGCTAATCAGAAGCTAGTTCAGAAGCTAGTTAGTTTCTTTACTGGCAAATCGTTAGTATTCAGCTAACCACGGTTTGTGGTCATCAGCTATCCTTTAGCTCGAAAATCTATCGCCAGTTTTGTACGGCGCAGCGCGGCTCGGAACGGAACATACCGGACCAATTTTTCTCTCCATGTCCCTGGATTTCAACTGCTCTCTGGACATTCATACCCAGATCTCACAGCTAGCTAGCTGCTATCCGTGTGACTATCGGCTTTCGTCGATTCCGGTGCAAACATCAATTACTCCGGAGCTAGCCAGCTCCGTCAATCACTCCTGAGTTCCATCAATCACTGCAGTCACGTTTTACTGCCTACGCCGAGCCCCACCGGGCCTTCACAACTGGACTGCCGACGTTATCTACCCGAAGGAGATCCGGCTGGCTCCTCCGTCACGACGTTACCTGAACGCCCATCTGCGGCCTGCTACCTAGGTTTACCTCCACTGTATTCACATCCTACCATACCTTTGTCTGTACATTATACCTTGATGCTATTTTATCGCCCCCAGAAACCTCCTTTTACTCTCTGTTCCAGACGTTCTAGACGACCAATTCTTATTGCTTTTAGCCGCACCCTTATTCTTCTCCTCCTATGTTCCTCTGGCGATGTAGAGGTCAATCCAGGCCCTGCAGTGCCTAGCTCCACTCCTATTCCCCAGGCGCTCTCTTTTGATGACTTCTGTAACCGTAATAGCCTTGGTTTCATGCATGTTAACATTAGAAGCCTCCTCCCTAAATTTGTTCTATTCACTGCTTTAGCGTACTCTGCCAACCCGGATGTTCTAGCTGTGTCTGAATCCTGGCTTAGGAAGACCACCAAAAATTCAGACATTTTAATTCCAAACTACAACATTTTCAGACAAGATAGAACTGCCAAAGGGGTGGTGTTGCAATCTACTGCAAAGATAGCCTGCAGAGTTCTGTCCTACTATCCAGGTCTGTACCCAAACAATTTGAACTTCTACTTTTAAAAATCCACCTCTCTAAAAACAAGTCTCTCACCGTTGCCGCCTGCTATAGACCACCCTCTGCCCCCAGCTGTGCTCTGGACACCATATGTGAACTGATTGCCCCCCATCTATCTTCAGAGCTCGTGCTGCTAGGCGACCTAAACTGGAACATGCTTAACACCCCAGCCATCCTACAATCTAAACTCAAGGGTGCCCTCAATCTCACACAAATTATCAATGAACCTACCAGGTACCCCCCAAAAGCCTTAAACACGGGCACCCTCATAGATATCATCCTAACCAACTTCCCCTCTAAATACACCTCTGCTGTCTTCAACCAAGATCTCAGCGATCACTGCCTCATTGCCTGCATCCGTAATGGGTCAGCGGTCAAACGACCTCCACTCATCACTGTAAAACGCTCCCTGAAACACTTCAGCGAGCAGGCCTTTCTAATCGACCTGGCCGGGGTATCCTGGAAGGATAATGATCTCATCCCGTCAGTAGAGGATGCCTGGATATTTTTTTTAAATGCCTTCCTAACTATCTTAAATAAACATGCCCCATTCAAGAAATTTAGAACCAGGAACAGATATAGCCCTTGGTTCTCCCCAGACCTGACTGCCCTTAACCAACACAAAAACATCCTATGGCGTTCTGCATTAGCATCGAACAGCCCCCGTGATATGCAGCTGTTCAGGGAAGCTAGAAACCGTTATACACAGGCAGTTAGAAAAGCCAAGGCTAGCTTTTTCAAGCAGAAATTTGCTTCCTGCAACACTAACTCAAAAAAGTTCTGGGACACTGTAAAGTCCATGGAGAATAAGAACACCTCCTCCCAGCTGCCCACTGCACTGAAGATAGGAAACACTGTCACCACTGATAAATCCACCATAATTGAGAATTTCAATAAGCATTTTTCTACGGCTGGCCATGCTTTCCACCTGGCTACTCCTACCCCGGTCAACAGCACTGCACCCCCAACAGCAACTCGCCCAAGCCTTCCCCATTTCTCCTTCTCCCAAATCCATTCAGCTGATGTTCTGAAAGAGCTGAAAAATCTGGACCCCTACAAATCAGGCTAAGTCTCTGACTTAGAATACGTGGACAACTACAAATACTTAGGTGTCTGGTTAGACTGTAAACTCTCCTTCCAGACCCATATCAAACATCTCCAATCCAAAGTTAAATCTAGAATTGGCTTCCTATTTCGCAACAAAGCATCCTTCACTCATGCTGCCAAACATACCCTTGTAAAACTGACCATCCTACCAATCCTAGACTTTGGCGATGTCATTTACAAAATAGCCTCCAATACCCTACTCAACAAATTGGATGCAGTCTATCACAGTGCAATCCGTTTTGTCACCAAAGCCCCATATACTACCCACCATTGCGACATGTACGCTCTCGTTGGCTGGCCCTCGCTTCATACTCGTCGCCAAACCCACTGGCTCCATGTCATCTACAAGACCCTGCTAGGTAAAGTCCCCCCTTATCTCAGCTCGCTGGTCACCATAGCATCTCCCACCTGTAGCACACGCTCCAGCAGGTATATCTCTCTAGTCACCCCCAAAACCAATTCTTTCTTTGGCCGCCTCTCCTTCCAGTTCTCTGCTGCCAATGACTGGAACGAACTACAAAAATCTCTGAAACTGGAAACACTTATCTCCCTCACTAGCTTTAAGCACCAACTGTCAGAGCATCTTACAGATTACTGCACCTGTACATAGCCCACCTATAATTTAGCCCAAACAACTACCTCTTCCCAACTGTATTTAATGTATTTATTTATTTTGCTCCTCTGCACCCCATTATTTTTATTTCTACTTTGCACATTCTTCCATTGCAAAACTACCATTCCAGTGTTTTACTTGCTATATTGTATTTACTTTGCCACCATGGCCTTTTTTGCCTTTACCTCCCTTCTCACCTCATTTGCTCAAATTGTATATAGACTTGTTTATACTGTATTATTGACTGTATGTTTGTTTTACTCCATGTGTAACTCTGTGTCGTTGTATCTGTCGAACTGCTTTCCTTTATCTTGGCCAGGTCGCAATTGTAAATGAGAACTTGTTCTCAACTTGCCTACCTGGTTAAATAAAGGTGAAATAAAAAAAATAAAAATAAAATTCTTCAATGCTCTTACTGAGGGAAGGAGGATGTTGGCCAAGATCTCGCGATACATGCCCCCATCCATCCTCCCCTCAATACGGTGCAGTTGTCCTGTCCCCTTTGCAGAAAAGCATCCCCAAAGAATGATATTTCCACCTCCATGCTTCACGGTTGGGATGGTGTTCTTTGGGTTGTACTCATCCTTCTTCTTCCTCCAAAGATGGTGAGTGGATTTTAGACCATAAAGCTCTATTTTTGTCTCATCAGACCACATGACCTTCTCCCATTCCTCCTCTGGATCATCCAGATGGTCATTGGCAAACTTCAGACGGGCCTGGACATGCGCTGGCTGGAGTAGGGGGACCTTGCGTGCCCTGCAGGATTTTAATCCATGATGGCGTAGTGTGTTACTAATGGTTTTCTTTGAGACTGTGGTCCCAGCTCTCTTCAGGTCATTGACCAGGTCCTGTCGTGTAGTTCTGGGCTGATCCCTCACCTTCCTCATGATCATTGATGCCCCACGAGGTGAGAACTTACATGGAGCCCCAGACCGAGGGTGATTGACCGTCACCTTGAACTTCATCCATTTTCGAATAATTGCGCCAACAGTTGTTGCCTTCTCACCAAGCTGCTTGCCTATTGTCCTGTAGCCCATCCCAGCCTTCTACAATTTTATCCCTGATGTCCTTACACAGCTGTCTGGTCTTGGCCATTGTGGAGAGGTTGGAGTCTGTTTGATTGAGTGTGTGGACAGGAGTCTTTTATACAGGTAACTAGTTCAAACAGGTGCAGTTAATACAGGTAATGAGTGGAGAACAGGAGGGCTTCTTAAAGAAAAACTAACAGGTCTGTGAGAGCTGGAATTCTTACTGGTTGTGTAACAGTATAACTTTAGTCTGTCCCCGAACCGGCCTCGAACCAGGGACCCTCTGCACACAGACAACAGTCACCCTTGAAGCATCGTTACCCATCGCACCACAAAAGCCGCGGCTCTTGCAGAGCAAGGGGAACCACTACTTCAAGGGCTCAAAGCGAGTGACGTCACGATTGAAATGCTATTAGCGCGCACCACCGCTAACTAGCTAACTAGCTAGCCATTTCACATCGGTTACAGTTGGTAGGTGATCAAATACTTATGTCATGCAATAAAATGCTAATTAACTACTTAAAAATCATACAATGTGATTTTGGGGATTTTAGTTTTAGATTCCATCTCTCACAGTTGGAGTGTACCTATGATAAACATTACAGACCTCTACATGCTTTGTAAGTAGGAAAACCTGCAAAATCGGCAGTGTTTCAAATACTTGTTCTCTCCACTGTATACAAGGCCTTCAGAAAGTATTCAGACCCTTTGACTTTTTCCACATTTTTGTTGCAGCCTTCTTCTAAAATGGATGAAATATTTTTTCCTCATCTACACACAATGCCCAATAATGACATCACAATTCCCCATAATGACATCACAATACACCATAATGACATCACAATAACCCCATAATGATATCACAATACCCCATAATGACAAAGATTTGTGTTTTTTTAAGACTTATCATCGAAGTATTCAGACCCCTTACTTGTTGAAGCACCTTTGGCAGCAATTACAGCCTTGAGTCTTCTTGGGTATGACGCTACAAGCTTGGCACACCTGTATTTGGGGAGTTTCTCCCCTTCTTCTCTGCAGATCCTCTCAAACTCTGTCAGGTTGAATGGGAAGCGTTGCTGCACAGCTATTTTCAGGTATCTCCAGAGATGTTCGCTAGGGATCAAGTCTGGGCTCTGGCTGGACCACTCAAGAACATTCAGAGACTTGTCCCGAAGCAACTCCTGCATTGTCTTGGCTGTGTGCTTAGGGTTGTTGTCCTGTTGTAAGGTGAACCTTCACCCCAGTCTGAGGTCCTGAGTGTTCTGGAGCAGGTTTTCATTAAGAATCTCTCTGTACTTTGCTCCGTTCATCTTTCCCTCGATCCTGACTACTCTCCCAGTCCCTGCCGCTGAAAAACATCCCCACAGCTTGATGCTATCACCACCATGCCTTGCCGTAGAGATGGTGCCAGGTTTCCTCCAGACGTGACGCTTGGCATTTGGGCCAAAGAGTTCATTCTAGGTCAGATCAGAGAATATTGTTTCTAATGGTCTGAAAGTCTTTAGGTGCCTTTTGTCAAACTCCAAGTGGGCTGTCATGTGCCTTTCACTGAGGAGGGACTTCCGTCTGGCCACTCTACCATAAAGGCCTGATTGGTGGAGAGCTGCAGAGATGGTTGTCCTTCTGGAATCTTCTCACATCTCCACAGAGGAATTCTAGAGCTCTGTCAGAGTGACCATCGGGTTCTTGGTCACCTCCCTGACCAAGTCCCTTCGATTGCTCAGTTTGGCTGGGTGGCCAGCTCTAGGAAGAGTCTTGGTGGTTCTGAACCTCTTTAATTGAAGAATTATTGAGGGCATTGTGTTCTTCCCCAGATCTCGACACAATCCTGTCTCGGAGCTTTACAGACAATTACTTCAACCTCATGGCTTGGACATGCACTGTCAACTGTGGAACCTTATATAGACAGAATTTACCACAGGTGGACAAGTTGCAGAAACATCTCAATGATGATCAATGGAAACAGGATACACCTGAGATCAATTTTGAGACTCTTAGCAAAGTGCCTGAACTCTTATGTAATTATGTATTCCTGTTTTTTATTTTTAATACATTTGAAAACATTTCTAAAATCCTTTTTTCGCTTTGTGTGTAGATTGCTGAGGAACACTTTTTATTTAATCGATTTATTTACTTTCAGAATTAGGCTGTAACCTAACAACATAAAAAGGTTAAAGGTTAAAAAGGTGTCTGAATACTTTCTCAAGGCAACCATGGCAACCATGACCACTACATATTTATAAACTCAGCAAAACAAGAAACGCCCTCTCACTGTCAACTGCGTTTATTTTCAGCAAACTTAACGTGTAAATATTTGTATGAACATAACAAGATTCAACAACTGAGACATAAACTGAACAAGTTCCACAGGCATGTGACTAACAGAAATTGAATAATGTGTCCCTGAACAAAGGGGGGGTCAAAATCAAAAATAACAGTCAGTATCTGGTGTGGCCACCAGCTGCATTAATTACTGCAGTGCATCTCCTCCTCATGGACCGCACCAGATTTGCCAGTTCTTGCTGTGGGATGTTACCCCACTCTTCCTCCAAGGAACCTGCAAGTTCCTGGACATTTCTGGGAGGAATGGCCCTAGCCCTCACCCTCCGATCCAACAGGTCCCAGACGTGCTCAATGGGATTGAGATTCGGGCTCTTCGCTGGCCATGGCAGAACACTGACAGTCCTGTCTTGCAGGAAACCACGCACAGAACGAGCAGTATGGCTGGTGGCATTGTCATGATGAAGGGTCATGTAAGGATGAGCCTACAGGAAGGGTACCACATGAGGGAGGAGGATGTCTTCCCTGTAATGCACAGCGTTGAGATTGCCTGCAATGACAACAAGCTCAGTCCGATGATGCTGTGACACACCGCCCCAGACCATCCCTGACCCTCCACCTCCAAATCGATCCCGCTCCATAGTACAGACCTCGGTGTAACGCTCATTCCTTCTATAAACGCGAATCCGACCATCACCCCTGGTGATGTCTGGTGAGGACCTGCCTTACAACAGGCCTACAAGCCCTCAGTTCAGCCTCTCTCAGGCTATTGAAGACAGTCTGAGCACTGATGGAGGGATTGTGGGTTACTGGAGTAACTCAGGCAATTGTTGTTGCCGTCCTGTACATTGAACAAGCCTGGGAAACAGTGTTTAAACTCTTTACAATGAGGATCTGTGAAGTTATTTAGATTTTTACGAATTATCTTTGAAAGACAGAGTCCTGAAAAAGGGACGTTTCTTTTTTTGCTGAGTTTATATTTATATATATATTTTCCACGTAGGAGAATATTCTGTGATAAATACCATGAACATTATGCTGTCTGAAGTTGTTTTGTTGTGTCCATTATATCAATGCTTCTGTAATGCTCCTTTGTAGTTCTGTTCTATTCTCCTGGCAGTCTCTTCAGGTTGTAGTTCTATAGTCTCCTGGCAGTCTCTTCAGTTTGTAGTTTTGTAGTCTACTTTCAGTCTCTTCAGTTTGTAGTTCTGTAGTCTACTGGCAGTCTCTTCAGGTTGTAGTTCTGTTCTATTCTCTTGGCAGTCTCTTCAGTTTGTAGTTCTGTAGTCTCCTGGCAGTCTCTTCAGGTTGTAGTTCTGTTCTATTCTCTTGGCAGTCTCTTCAGTTTGTAGTTGTGTTCTATTCTCTTGGTGTCTCTTCAGTTTGTAGTTGTGTTCTAGTCTCCTGGCAGTCTCTTCAGTTTGTAGTTCTATAGTCTCCTGGCAGTCTCTTCAGTTTGTAGTTGTGTTCTATTCTCCTGGCAGTCTCTTCAGTTTGTAGTTCTGTTCTATTCTCCTGACAGTCTCTTCAGTTTGTAGTTCTGTTCTATTCTCCTGGCAGTCTCTTCAGTTTGTAGTTCTGTTCTATTCTCCTGGCAGTCTCTTCAGGTTGTAGTTCTATAGTCTCCTTGCAGTCTCTTCAGGTTGTAGTTCTGTAGTCTCCTGGCAGTCTCTTCAGGTTGTAGTTTTATAGTCTCCTGGCAGTCTCTTCAGGTTGTAGTTCTGTAGTCTCCTGGCAGTCTCTTCAGGTTGTAGTTTTATAGTCTCCTGGCAGTCTCTTCAGGTTGTAGTCCTGTAGGCTCCTGACAGTCTCTTCAGGTTGTAGTTTTATAGTCTCCTGGCAGTCTCTCCAGGTTGTAGTTGTGTTCTAGTCTCCTGGCAGTCTCTTCAGTTTGTAGTTGTGTTCTAGTCTCCTGGCAGTCTCTTCAGTTTGTAGTTGTGTTCTAGTCTCCTGGCAGTCTCTTCAGTTTGTAGTTGTGTTCTAGTCTCCTGGCAGTCTCTTCAGTTTGTAGTTGTGTTCTATTCTCCTGGCAGTCTCTTCAGGTTGTAGTTGTGTTCTATTCTCCTGGCAGTCTCTTCAGGTTGTAGTTGTGTTCTATTCTCCTGGCAGTCTCTTCAGGTTGTAGTTGTGTTCTAGTCTCCTGGCAGTCTCTTCAGGTTGTAGTTGTGTTCTAGTCTCCTGGCAGTCTCTTCAGGTTGTAGTTGTGTTCTATTCTCCTGGCAGTCTCTTCAGGTTGTAGTTGTGTTCTATTCTCCTGGCAGTCTCTTCAGGTTGTAGTTCTGTTCTAGTCTCCTGGCAGTCTCTTCAGGTTGTAGTTCTACAGTCTCCTGGCAGTCTCTTCAGGTTGTAGTTCTATAGTCTCCTGGCAGTCTCTTCAGTTTGTAGTTCTGTTCTATTCTCCTGGCAGTCTCTTCAGGTTGTAGTTCTGTTCTATTCTCCTGGCAGTCTCTTCAGTTTGTAGTTCTGTTCTATTCTCCTGGCAGTCTCTTCAGTTTGTAGTTGTGTTCTATTCTCCGGGCAGTCTCTTCAGGTTGTAGTTCTGTTCTATTCTCCTGGCAGTCTCTTCAGGTTGTAGTTCTGTTCTATTCTCCGGGCAGTCTCTTCAGGTTGTAGTTCTGTTCTATTCTCCTGGCAGTCTCTTCAGTTTGTAGTTCTATAGTCTCCTGGCAGTCTCTTCAGGTTGTAGTTGTGTTCTATTCTCCTGGCAGTCTCTTCAGGTTGTAGTTCTGTTCTATTCTCCTGGCAGTCTCTTCAGTTTGTAGTGTTATAGTCTCCTGGCAGTCTCTTCAGGTTGTAGTTTTATAGTCTCCTCGCAGTCTCTTCAGGTTGTAGTTTTATAGTCTCCTGGCAGTCTCTTCAGGTTGTAGTTTTATAGTCTCCTGGCAGTCTCTTCAGGTTGTAGTTCTGTTCTATTCTCTTGGCAGTCTCTTCAGTTTGTAGTTCTGTAGTCTCCTGGCAGTCTCTTCAGGTTGTAGTTCTGTTCTATTCTCTTGGCAGTCTCTTCAGTTTGTAGTTGTGTTCTATTCTCTTGGTGTCTCTTCAGTTTGTAGTTGTGTTCTAGTCTCCTGGCAGTCTCTTCAGTTTGTAGTTCTATAGTCTCCTGGCAGTCTCTTCAGTTTGTAGTTGTGTTCTATTCTCCTGACAGTCTCTTCAGTTTGTAGTTCTGTTCTATTCTCCTGGCAGTCTCTTCAGTTTGTAGTTCTGTTCTATTCTCCTGGCAGTCTCTTCAGGTTGTAGTTCTATAGTCTCCTTGAAGTCTCTTCAGGTTGTAGTTCTGTAGTCTCCTGGCAGTCTCTTCGGGTTGTAGTTTTATAGTCTCCTGGCAGTCTCTTCAGTTTGTAGTTGTGTTCTATTCTCCTGACAGTCTCTTCAGTTTGTAGTTCTGTTCTATTCTCCTGGCAGTCTCTTCAGTTTGTAGTTCTGTTCTATTCTCCTGGCAGTCTCTTCAGGTTGTAGTTCTATAGTCTCCTTGCAGTCTCTTCAGGTTGTAGTTCTGTAGTCTCCTGGCAGTCTCTTCGGGTTGTAGTTTTATAGTCTCCTGGCAGTCTCTTCAGGTTGTAGTTCTGTAGTCTCCTGGCAGTCTCTTCAGGTTGTAGTTTTATAGTCTCCTGGCAGTCTCTTCAGGTTGTAGTCCTGTAGGCTCCTGACAGTCTCTTCAGGTTGTAGTTTTATAGTCTCCTGGCAGTCTCTCCAGGTTGTAGTTGTGTTCTAGTCTCCTGGCAGTCTCTTCAGTTTGTAGTTGTGTTCTAGTCTCCTGGCAGTCTCTTCAGTTTGTAGTTGTGTTCTAGTCTCCTGGCAGTCTCTTCAGTTTGTAGTTGTGTTCTAGTCTCCTGGCAGTCTCTTCAGTTTGTAGTTGTGTTCTATTCTCCTGACAGTCTCTTCAGGTTGTAGTTGTGTTCTAGTCTCCTGGCAGTCTCTTCAGGTTGTAGTTGTGTTCTAGTCTCCTGGCAGTCTCTTCAGGTTGTAGTTGTGTTCTATTCTCCTGGCAGTCTCTTCAGGTTGTAGTTGTGTTCTATTCTCCTGGCAGTCTCTTCAGGTTGTAGTTCTGTTCTAGTCTCCTGGCAGTCTCTTCAGGTTGTAGTTCTACAGTCTCCTGGCAGTCTCTTCAGGTTGTAGTTCTATAGTCTCCTGGCAGTCTCTTCAGTTTGTAGTTCTGTTCTATTCTCCTGGCAGTCTCTTCAGGTTGTAGTTCTGTTCTATTCTCCTGGCAGTCTCTTCAGTTTGTAGTTCTGTTCTATTCTCCTGGCAGTCTCTTCAGTTTGTAGTTGTGTTCTATTCTCCGGGCAGTCTCTTCAGGTTGTAGTTCTGTTCTATTCTCCTGGCAGTCTCTTCAGGTTGTAGTTCTGTTCTATTCTCCGGGCAGTCTCTTCAGGTTGTAGTTCTGTTCTATTCTCCTGGCAGTCTCTTCAGTTTGTAGTTCTATAGTCTCCTGGCAGTCTCTTCAGGTTGTAGTTGTGTTCTATTCTCCTGGCAGTCTCTTCAGGTTGTAGTTCTGTTCTATTCTCCTGGCAGTCTCTTCAGTTTGTAGTGTTATAGTCTCCTGGCAGTCTCTTCAGGTTGTAGTTTTATAGTCTCCTCGCAGTCTCTTCAGGTTGTAGTTTTATAGTCTCCTGGCAGTCTCTTCAGGTTGTAGTTTTATAGTCTCCTGGCAGTCTCTTCAGGTTGTAGTTTTATAGTCTCCTGGCAGTCTCTTCAGGTTGTAGTTCTGTAGTCTCCTGGCAGTCTCTTCAGGTTGTAGTTCTGTTCTATTCTCCTGGCAGTCTCTTCAGTTTGTAAATGTGTTCTATTCTCCTGGCAGTCTCTTCAGTTTGTAGTTGTGTTCTATTCTCCTGGCAGTCTCTTCAGTTTGTAGTTGTGTTCTATTCTCCTGGCAGTCTCTTCAGTTTGTAGTTGTGTTCTATTCTCCTTGCAGTCTCTTCAGTTTGTAGTTGTGTTCTATTCTCCTGGCAGTCTCTTCAGTTTGTAGTTATGTTCTATTCTCCTGGCAGTCTCTTCAGGTTGTAGTTCTATAGTCTCCAGGCAGTCTCTTCAGTTTGTAGTTGTGTTCTATTCTCCTGACAGTCTCTTCAGTTTGTAGTTCTGTTCTATTCTCCTGGCAGTCTCTTCAGTTTGTAGTTCTGTTCTATTCTCCTGGCAGTCTCTTCGGGTTGTAGTTCTATAGTCTCCTTGCAGTCTCTTCAGGTTGTAGTTCTACAGTCTCCTTGCAGTCTCTTCAGGTTGTAGTTCTACAGTCTCCTTGCAGTCTCTTCAGGTTGTAGTTCTACAGTCTCCTGACAGTCTCTTCAGGTTGTAGTTCTACAGTCTCCTGGCAGTCTCTTCAGGTTGTTGTTCTACAGTCTCCTGTCAGTCTCTTCAGGTTGTAGTTCTATAGTCTCCTGACAGTCTCTTCAGGTTGTAGTTCTGTAGTCTCCTGTCAGTCTCTTCAGGTTGTAGTTTTGTAGTCTACTTTCAGTCTCTTCAGGTTGTAGTTCTATAGTCCCCTTTCAGTCTCTTCAGGTTGTAGTTTTATAGTCTCCTGGCAGTCTCTTCAGGTTGTAGTTCTGTAGTCTCCTGACAGTCTCTTCAGTTTGTAGTTGTGTTCTATTCTCCTGGCAGTCTCTTCAGGTTGTAGTTCTACAGTCTCCTGACAGTCTCTTCAGGTTGTAGTTCTACAGTCTCCTGTCAGTCTCTTCAGGTTGTAGTTCTATAGTCTCCAGGCAGTCTCTTCAGGTTGTAGTTCTATAGTCTCCAGGCAGTCTCTTCAGGTTGTAGTTCTATAGTCTCCAGGCAGTCTCTTCAGGTTGTAGTTCTATAGTCTCCAGGCAGTCTCTTCAGGTTGTAGTTCTATAGTCTCCAGGCAGTCTCTTCAGGTTGTAGTTCTATAGTCTCCAAGCAGTCTCTTCAGGTTGTAGTTCTGTTCTATTCTCCTGACAGTCTCTTCAGGTTGTAGTTCTGTAGTCTCCTGGCAGTCTCTTCAGGTTGTAGTTCTATAGTCTCCAGGCAGTCTCTTCAGTTTGTAGTTCTGTTCTATTCTCCTGACAGTCTCTTCAGGTTGTAGTTCTGTTCTATTCTCCTGACAGTCTCTTCAGGTTGTAGTTCTACAGTCTCCTGTCAGTCTCTTCAGGTTGTAGTTCTACAGTCTCCTGTCAGTCTCTTCAGGTTGTAGTTCTATAGTCTCCAGGCAGTCTCTTCAGGTTGCAGTTCTATAGTCTCCAGGCAGTCTCTTCAGGTTGTAGTTCTATAGTCTCCAGGCAGTCTCTTCAGGTTGTAGTTCTATAGTCTCCAGGCAGTCTCTTCAGGTTGTAGATCTATAGTCTCCAGGCAGTCTCTTCAGGTTGTAGTTCTGTTCTATTCTCCTGACAGTCTCTTCAGGTTGTAGTTCTGTAGTCTCCTGGCAGTCTCTTCAGGTTGTAGTTCTATAGTCTCCAGGCAGTCTCTTCAGTTTGTAGTTCTGTTCTATTCTCCTGACAGTCTCTTCAGGTTGTAGTTCTGTTCTATTCTCCTGACAGTCTCTTCAGGTTGTAGTTCTACAGTCTCCTGTCAGTCTCTTCAGGTTGTAGTTCTATAGTCTCCTGACAGTCTCTTCAGGTTGTAGTCCTGTAGGCTCCTGGCAGTCTCTTCAGGTTGTAGTTCTGTTCTATTCTCCTGGCAGTCTCTTCAGTTTGTAGTTGTGTTCTATTCTCCTGACAGTCTCTTCAGGTTGTAGTTCTGTTCTAGTCTCCTGACAGTCTCTTCAGGTTGTAGTTCTACAGTCTCCTGTCATTACTTTGTCATGTCTGCACCTTTACTGTGATGTGCTCCTAATGTTTCCCTTTTGTCTCTCCCTTCCAGACCACCACGTCCCTGTTATCCACATCCAACTTTATCAGCCCTTTAAATACAGTATCTCCTTCCTTCCCTCCTGTCTCCCTGTGCTTGGGCCTTTATTTGAAGTTAGATAATAGAAGAAAATGGAAACCTTGTCTTCAACCATTATTCCTGCACTCTGACAGATGCATCATAAGGGCAAAATCAGTCCTCAACCCAGACTAAGTTCCAATCCACCTTTATTTAGGCCTAATATATATGTTGATATCACTGTCTCCCCTGAATGCATATTGCTTTCTATATTCAGTGTTTCCATTGAGGTCAGTGTTTAAGAAACCCTCCAGGCAGCCCATCCACCAAAATGCCCTCTCCTCTCCCTACAATGGAAGCATCGCTCTGAGGCAGGCCACACTCCTCGGACAGCCTCATATAAAAGTCACCCCAGTGAAGGGACTATTAGTTCAAAGAGTCCCTAAATCTGTTGAGTGATTGTTGGTGGTCAATTAAGACTGTGTGAATGACTCCTTGTGGAGAGAACACTCTCATCCATGACAGAGAAGCCAGAAACCAGACCGCCATGACACTCTGTGTGTATATGTGTGTGCGTGCTGTAATCTCTATCATGGGCCGGGTACAATGATAAATGGGTCCAGCGAGCCAATAGTATAATGGCAGCCATTGTGCCCAGTAGTCAGTCAGCCAGTCAAGTGCAATATTCAGGAAAGCTGGTTCATTACAAACAATAGAGACTCAATCATGTGTGAAATTAGCAGTTTGAATAGAAAGGCTATCATATCACACACACAATCATATCAGTCATCAGCTCCTACAATAATTAGTAATGGGAGGGAGAAATGGTCTTTCCTTTTCTTTCATTTTATTGATTATAATTTTAATAGTACAGTATCAGAGTTCTGGGGTCATTTAGCAGGTGCCTTTATAGGATTTGAAGACATTTGGGTCTTAGTCCAAGGCACGTAGGAGGGTCTGGGGGCATCCTCCCCAGGCAAAAAAATAAATGGAGTTTCAATAGCTAAATGCATGAATGTGGTGTTATTTGAGATGAACATTGAGGAATTATATTTTTTCAGGTTTAAAGAAGGTCATACCAAGCATTATTATGATATGTGGTTTTGAATTTTAAGACCCATTGAAGCATAAAAATATATATATATATATATATGTACATACATATATACAGTTGAAGCCTAAAGTTTACATACATTTAGGTTGGAGTAATTAAAACTTGTTTTTCAACCACTCCACACGTTTCATGTTAATTAACAAACTATAGTTTTGGCAAGTCGGTTCGGAAATCCGCGATGTGTGATACAGTGAGCTGTAAGTGAAATAATCACAAAGTAGTGCATGACCCAAAGTAGTGCATGACCCAAAGTAGTGCATGACACAAAGTAGTGCATGACACAAAGTAGTGCATGACACAAAGTAGTGCATGACCCAAAGTAGTGCATGACACAAAGTAGTGCATGACACAAAGTAGTGCATGACCCAAAGTAGTGCATGACCCAAAGTAGTGCATGGCACAAAGTAGTGCATGACACAAAGTAGTGCATGACACAAAGTAGTGCATGGCACAAAGTAGTGCATGGACACAAAGTAGTGCATGGCACAAAGTAGTGCATGACACAAAGTAGTGCATGACACAAAGTAGTGCATGGCACAAAGTAGTGCATGACACAAAGTAGTGCATGACACAAAGTAGTGCATGACACAAAGTAGTGCATGGCACAAAGTAGTGCATGGCACAAAGTAGTGCATGGAACAAAGTAGTGCATGACACAAAGTAGTGCATGACACAAAGTAATGCATGACACAAAGTAGTGCATGACACAAAGTAGTGCATGACACAAAGTAGTGCATGGCACAAAGTAGTGCATGACACAAAGTAGTGCATGACACAAAGTAGTGCATGGCACAAAGTAGTGCATGGCACAAAGTAGTGCATGGCACAAAGTAGTGCATGGCACAAAGTAGTGCATGACACAAGTCATTTTTCCAACAATTGTTTACAGACAGATTATTTCACTTATAATTAATTCACTGTATCACAATTCCAGTTGGTCAGAAGTTTCCATACACTAAGTTGACTGCCTTTAAACTGCTTGGAAAATTCCAGAAAATGATGTCATGGCTTTAGAAACTTCCGATAGGCTAATTGACATAATTTGAGTCAATTGGAGGTGTACCTGTGGATGTATGTCAAGGCCTACCTTCAAAATCAGTGTCTCTTCGCTTGAGATCATGGTAAAATGAATAGAAAGACTTTAGAAAAATAATCTGGTTTAAGCTTGGAGCAAACGCCTGAACGTGCCACGTTCATCTGTAAAAACAATAGTATGCAAGTATTGACTGTCTACCGGTACCCCCTGTATATAGCCTCCACATTGACTCTGTACCGATACCCCCTGTATATAGCCTCCACATTGACTCTGTACCGGTACCCCCTGTATATAGCCTCCACATTGACTCTGTACCGATACCCCCTGTAATTAGCCTCCACATTGACTCTGTACCGATACCCCCTGTATATAGCCTCCACATTGACTCTGTACCGATACCCCCTGTATATAGCCTCCACATTGACTCTGTACCGATACCCCCTGTATATAGCCTCCACATTGACTCTGATACCGATACCCCCTGTAACCCCTGTAGAGCCTCCACATTGACTCTGTACCGATACCCCCTGTATATAGCCTCCACATTGACTCTGTACCGATACCCCCTGTAATTAGCCTCCACATTGACTCTGTACCGATACCCCCTGTATATAGCCTCCACATTGACTCTGTACCGATACCCCCTGTATATAGCCTCCACATTGACTCTGTACCGATACCCCCTGTATATAGCCTCCACATTGACTCTGTACCGTACCCCCTGTATATAGCCTCCACATTGACTCTGTACCGGTACCCCCTGTATATAGCCTCCACATTGACTCTGTACCGATACCCCCTGTATATAGCCTCCACATTGACTCTGTACCAGTACCCCTGTATATAGCCTCCACATTGACTCTGTACCAGTACCCCCTGTATATAGCCTCCACATTGACTCTGTACCAGTACCCCCTGTATATAGCCTCCACATTGGCTCTGTACCGTCAACAAAACACCCTGTATATAGCCTCCACATTGGCTCTGTGAAACCGTAACACCCTGTATATAGCCTCCACATTGACTCTGTACCGTAACACCCTGTATATAGCCTCCACATTGACTCTGTACAGGTACCTGTAGGGTTAGATTGCCCCTGTATATAGCCTCCACATTGACTCTGTACTGTAACACCCTGTATATAGCCTCCACATTGACTCTGTAGACCAATAAGGGTGTCATGGTGCCCCCTGTATATAGCCTCCACATTGACTCTGTACCAGTACCCCCTGTATATAGCCTCCACATTGACTCTGTACCGTAATACCCTGTATATAGCCTCCACATTGACTCTGTACCGGTACCCCCTGTATATAAGCTTGAATTTCTTACTTGCAGGTTGACCTCTCGACCTCTGGACAACGCAACAACAATAGAAAATAAGTCAGTAAGCTAAGTGGAAAAAAAAATAAAAAATTAAAGCTCAATTAAATAATTGGCCCGTTTTTTTTCAACAAATAGTTACATAGCAGATAGTAGTATCAATAACAAGACACAAGGAGCTGAAACCACCTGCGATTCCCCACACAGTAGCTTGCTATCTGCCCATTGATTCTGAAAAATCAATGATAATACAAAATTAAAAATTAAAAAAGTCGAAAGGTTTGAGGCCAAATGATGCCACTGTGATTTAGTCTTATTTTGCTAATCAGGAGTAGCCAGGGCTACTGTAGGGTTAGATTGCCCAATAAGGGTGTTCATGCTGCCCAATATGTTTCCTAAAGACTAATCAGGAGTAGCCAGGGCTACTGTAGGGTTAGATTGCCCAATAAGGGTGTTCATGGTGCCCAATATGTTTCCTAAAGACTAATCAGGAGTAGCCAGGGCTACTGTAGGGTTAGATTGCCCAATAAGGGTGTTCATGCTGCCCAATATGTTTCCTAAAGACTAATCAGGAGTAGCCAGGGCTACTGTAGGGTTAGATTGCCCAATAAGGGTGTTCATGGTGCCCAATATGTTTCCTAAAGACTAATCAGGAGTAGCCAGGGCTACTGTAGGGTTAGATTGCCCAATAAGGGTGTTCATGGTGCCCAATATGTTTCCTAAAGACTAATCAGGAGTAGCCAGGGCTACTGTAGGGTTAGATTGCCCAATAAGGGTGTTCATGCTGCCCAATATGTTTCCTAAAGACTAATCAGGAGTAGCCAGGGCTACTGTAGGGTTAGATTGCCCAATAAGGGTGTTCATGGTGCCCAATATGTTTCCTAAAGACTAATCAGGAGTAGCCAGGGCTACTGTAGGGTTAGATTGCCCAATAAGGGTGTTCATGCTGCCCAATATGTTTCCTAAAGACTAATCAGGAGTAGCCAGAGCTACTGACTAATAGGGTTAGATTGCCCAATAAGGGTGTTCATGCTGCCCAATATGTTTCCTAAAGACTAATCAGGAGTAGCCAGGGCTACTGTAGGGTTAGATTGCCCAATAAGGGTGTTCATGCTGCCCAATATGTTTCCTAAAGACTAATCAGGAGTAGCCAGGGCTACTGTAGGGTTAGATTGCCCAATAAGGGTGTTCATGCTGCCCAATATGTTTCCTAAAGACTAATCAGGAGTAGCCAGGGCTACTGTAGGGTTAGATTGCCCAATAAGGGTGTTCATGCTGCCCAATATGTTTCCTAAAGACTAATCAGGAGTAGCCAGGGCTACTGTAGGGTTAGATTGCCCAATAAGGGTGTTCATGGTGCCCAATATGTTTCCTAAAGACTAATCAGGAGTAGCCAGGGCTACTGTAGGGTTAGATTGCCCAATAAGGGTGTTCATGGTGCCCAATATGTTTCCTAAAGACTAATCAGGAGTAGCCAGGGCTACTGTAGGGTTAGATTGCCCAATAAGGGTGTTCATGCTGCCCAATATGTTTCCTAAAGACTAATCAGGAGTAGCCAGGGCTACTGTAGGGTTAGATTGCCCAATAAGGGTGTTCATGCTGCCCAATATGTTTCCTAAAGACTAATAATAGCCAGGGGAGGGTTAGATTGCCACTGTAGGGTTAGATTGGGCTACTGTAGGGTTAGATTGCCCAATAAGGGTGTTCATGGTGCCCAATATGTTTCCTAAAGACTAATCAGGAGTAGCCAGGCTACTGTAGGGTTAGATTGCCCAATAAGGGTGTTCATGCTGCCCAATATGTTTCCTAAAGACTAATCAGGAGTAGCCAGGGCTACTGTAGGGTTAGATTGCCCAATAAGGGTGTTCATGCTGCCCAATATGTTTCCTAAAGACTAATCAGGAGTAGCCAGGGCTACTGTAGGGTTAGATTGCCCAATAAGGGTGTTCATGCTGCCCAATATGTTTCCTAAAGACTAATCAGGAGTAGCCAGGGCTACTGTAGGGTTAGATTGCCCAATAAGGGTGTTCATGCTGCCCAATATGTTTCCTAAAGACTAATCAGCTACTGAGGGTTAGCCCCAGAGCTACTGCTACTGGGTTAGATTGCCCAATAAGGGTGTTCATGCTGCCCAATATGTTTCCTAAAGACTAATCAGGAGTAGCCAGGGCTACTGTAGGGTTAGATTGCCCAATAAGGGTGTTCATGGTGCCCAATATGTTTCCTAAAGACTAATCAGGAGTAGCCAGGGCTACTGTAGGGTTAGATTGCCCAATAAGGGTGTTCATGCTGCCCAATATGTTTCCTAAAGAATAATCAGGGGAGTAGCCAGGGCTAATAGCCAGGGCTAGGGTTAGATTGCCCAATAAGGGTGTTCATGCTGCCCAATATGTTTCCTAAAGACTAATCAGGAGTAGCCAGGGCTACTGTAGGGTTAGATTGCCCAATAAGGGTGTTCATGCTGCCCAATATAAAGTTTCAGGGCTAGGGTTAAGACTAATCCTAAAGGAGTAGCCAGGGCTACTGTAGGGTTAGATTGCCCAATAAGGGTGTTCATGGTGCCCAATATGTTTCCTAAAGACTAATCAGGAGTAGCCAGGGCTACTGTAGGGTTAGATTGCCCAATAAGGGTGTTCATGCTGCCCAATATGTTTCCTAAAGACTAATCAGGAGTAGCCAGGGCTACTGTAGGGTTAGATTGCCCAATAAGGGTGTTCATGGTGCCCAATATGTTTCCTAAAGACTAATCAGGAGTAGCCAGGGCTACTGTAGGGTTAGATTGCCCAATAAGGGTGTTCATGGTGCCCAATATGTTTCCTAAAGACTAATCAGGAGTAGCCAGGGCTACTGTAGGGTTAGATTGCCCAATAAGGGTGTTCATGCTGCCCAATATGTTTCCTAAAGACTAATCAGGAGTAGCCAGGGCTACTGTAGGGTTAGATTGCCCAATAAGGGTGTTCATGCTGCCCAATATGTTTCCTAAAGACTAATCAGGAGTAGCCAGGGCTACTGTAGGGTTAGATTGCCCAATAAGGGTGTTCATGGTGCCCAATATGTTTCCTAAAGACTAATCAGGAGGGTATTGCCAGCCCAATATGTTTCCTAAAGCTACTGTAGGGTTAGATTGCCCAATAAGGGTGTTCATGGTGCCCAATATGTTTCCTAAAGACTAATCAGGAGTAGCCAGGGCTACTGTAGGGTTAGATTGCCCAATAAGGGTGTTCATGCTGCCCAATATGTTTCCTAAAGACTAGAAAGGAAAAGTCACATTGGTACGTCAGAAAAAATATCACTCATTAAACTGGGTTTTATATGAGATTTTTATAGTGTGGTGCGCCTGTGGCTATTTTTGTTTAGACTGAATGCAGCCCTTTAAAACTCATTTATTTTGTCTGAACCACAGGTCTATGGCGTCCATATAAGGATATCATCACATGTGAATTGAAGTCTCCTAGCTTCCACCTCTGTTTGACTGAAGCATCCATCTCTTTGATTTGACCTGAGTAGTGAGGTTCATTAATCAATCCTGGGCAGAAAACAGGGGACGACCAGGTGATGCAACAGACGTGTGATTTTTTCACAGACACCATTACCGTGTGTGTGTAGAGTATGTTTTTCAATCACGAGCGGGTTTTTTGGTAGCTTTGTAAATTACTCTCCAGACGATGTGATACACAGAAGTGACAATGTTTTCCTGTAGAAATTAAATAAATAAATATAAATAATAAATAGTAAATAAAATGTACTATCTGTAAATGATGTCTGAGTGTTGGAGTGTTGGAGTGTTGGAGTGTTGGAGTGTCCTCCTGGCTATCTGTAAATGATGTCTGAGTGTTGGAGTGTTGGAGTGTTCCCCTGGCTATCTGTAAATGATGTCTGAGTGTTGGAGTGTTGGAGTGTTCCCCTGGCTATCTGTAAATGATGTCTGAGTGTTGGAGTGTCCTCCTGGCTATCTGTAAATGATGTCTGAGTGTTGGAGTGTTGGAGTGTTGGAGTGTTGGAGTGTCCTCCTGGCTATCTGTAAATGATGTCTGAGTGTTGGAGTGTTGGAGTGTTCCCCTGGCTATCTGTAAATGATGTCTGAGTGTTGGAGTGTCCTCCTGGCTATCTGTAAATGATGTCTGAGTGTTGGAGTGTTCCCCTGGCTATCTGTAAATGATGTCTGAGTGTTGGAGTGTTGGAGTGTTGGAGTGTTCCCCTGGCTATCTGTAAATGATGTCTGAGTGTTGGAGTGTTGGAGTGTTGGAGTGTCCTCCTGGCTATCTGTAAATGATGTCTGAGTGTTGGAGTGTTGGAGTGTTGGAGTGTTGGAGTGTTGGAGTGTTCCCCTGGCTATCTGTAAATGATGTCTGAGTGTTGGAGTGTTGGAGTGTCCTCCTGGCTATCTGTAAATGATGTCTGAGTGTTGGAGTGTTGGAGTGTCCTCCTGGCTATCTGTAAATGATGTCTGAGTGTTGGAGTGTTGGAGTGTCCTCCTGGCTATCTGTAAATGATGTCTGAGTGTTGGAGTGTTGGAGTGTCCTCCTGGCTATCTGTAAATGATGTATGAGTGTTGGAGTGTTCCCCTGGCTATCTGTAAATGATGTCTGAGTGTTGGAGTGTCCTCCTGGCTATCTGTAAATGATGTCTGAGTGTTGGAGTGTCCTCCTGGCTATCTGTAAATGATGTCTGAGTGTTGGAGTGTTCCCCTGGCTATCTGTAAATGATGTATGAGTGTTGGAGTGTTGGAGTGTTCCCCTGGCTATCTGTAAATGATGTATGAGTGTTGGAGTGTTGGAGTGTCCTCCTGGCTATCTGTAAATGATGTATGAGTGTTGGAGTGTTGGAGTGTTCCCCTGGCTATCTGTAAATGATGTCTGAGTGTTGGAGTGTTGGAGTGTTCCCCTGGCTATCTGTAAATGATGTCTGAGTGTTGGAGTGTTCCCCTGGCTATCTGTAAATGATGTCTGAGTGTTGGAGTGTTCCCCTGGCTATCTGTAAATGATGTCTGAGTGTTGGAGTGTTCCCCTGGCTATCTGTAAAGGATGTCTGAGTGTTGGAGTGTCCTCCTGGCTATCTGTAAATGATGTCTGAGTGTTGGAGTGTTCCCATGGCTATCTGTAAATGATGTCTGAGTGTTGGAGTGTCCTCCTGGCTATCTGTAAATGATGTCTAAGTGTTGGAGTGTTCCCATGGCTATCTGTAAATTATGTCTGAGTGTTGGAGTGTTCCCCTGGCTATCTGTAAATGATGTCTGAGTGTTAGAGTGTTCCCCTGGCTATCTGTAAATGATGTCTGAGTGTTGGAGTGTTGGAGTGTTCCCCTGGCTATCTATCTGTAATGATGTCTGAGCGTTAGAGTGTTCCCCTGGCTATCTGTAAATGATGTCTGAGTGTTGGAGTGTTCCCCTGGCTATCTGTAAATGATGTTTGAGTGTTCCCCTGGCTATATGTAAATGATGTTTGAGTGTTCCCTAAGCTAAACGTAAACAATGGTCCTGTCTGTTTTGCCTAATATCATGAATTTGAAATGTTTGAAACTTTTACTTTTGATACTTAAACTTTTACTTTTGATACAGTTAAGTCTATTTAAAACCAAATACTTTTGGACTTTTACTCAAGTAGTATTTTACTGGGAAGACTTTTACTTTTACTTGATTCATTTTCTATTCATTTGTCTTTCCTTTTACTCAAGTGTGACATCTGGGTACTTTTTCCAACCACTGCGGTTAGTACAATGTGTTCCTCAACAAAAACCCAAATGTGACTTTGACACCCTTGAATGAGGTCCTTTGTGGTTTAAACACAGTGTGTGTGTGTGTGTGTGTGTGTGTGTGTGTGTGTGTGTGTGTGTGTGTGTGTGTGTGTGTGTGTGTGTGTGTGTGTGTGTGTGTGTGTGTGTGTGTGTGTGTGTGTGTGTGTGTGCGTGTGCGTGTATACATTATCTGACCCATATTCTCGGTTTATGTATGCCGCAATGTTACGAGTGTAAAAATAGGTGGATATTCAATACTGCCACAAATCTGTGCATTAGTCTTTTCTTGGTAACACGTATAACAATGTTGTGAACAATTAGTATGTCTACAAGAGAGAGGCTCCAGGAGAGAGACAACAAGAGAGAGGCTCCAGGAGAGAGACAACAAGAGAGAGGCTCCAGGAGAGAGGCTGAAAGAGGCTGAGAAAGAGAGGCTTCAAGAGAGAGACAACAAGAGAGAGGCTCCAGGAGAGAGACAACAAGAGAGAGGCTCCAGGAGAGAGGCTGAAAGAGGCTGAGAGAGAGAGGCTTCAAGAGAGAGACAACAAGAGAGAGGCTCCAGGAGAGAGGCTAGGAGAGGCAGAGAGATAGAGGCTACAAGAGATAGGCTGAAAAATAGAGGCTACAACAGAGAGTGTCTACAAGAGAGATGCTACAGGAGAGAGGCTTCGAGGAAGAAGCTACAAGAGAGAGGCTACAAGAGAGAGGCTCCAGGAGAGAGGCTAGGAGAGGCAGAGAGATAGAGGCTACAAGAGATAGGCTGAAAAATAGAGGCTACAACAGAGAGTGTCTACAAGAGAGAGTCTACAAGAGAGATGCTACAGGAGAGAGGCTACAGGAGAGAGGCTTCGAGGAAGAAGCTACAAGAGAGAGTCTACAAGAGAGAGGCTACAGGAGAGAGGCTTTGAGGCAGAAGCTACAAGAGAGAGGCTACAAGAGAGAGGCTACAAGAGAGAGACAACAAGATATAGGCTGAGAGATGGAGGCTACAGGAGAGAGCCTGAAAGATAGAGAATACAGGAGTGAGGCTGAGAGATAGAGGATACAGGAGAGAGGCTGAGAGATAGAGGCTACAGGAGAGAAACTTCCTAGAAAACACTATAATAGAGACATTTTACAGGCCCAGACAATATGTGCATTCCAAGTGGCACCCTATTCCCTATATATAGTGCACTACTTTTGAGCAGAGCCCTATGGCACCCTATTCCCTATATATAGTGTACTACTTTAGACCAGAGCCCTATGGCACCCTAATCCCTATATATAGTGCACTACTTTAGACCAGAGCCCTATGGCACCCTAATCCCTATATATAGTGTACTACTTTAGACCAGAGCCCTATAGACAATCTCTTCTCCAGAACACTAGAGAGATGACATCATAGGAGAGGATGACATCATAGGAGGCAGAGGATGACATCGTTGACTGCGTTGGATTGGTATCTCTGTGGGTCCCACAGGTAGCCTAGCAGTCACATCCTGACCTTAGTTCCTTTTTTATGTCTCTGTTTTAGTTTGGTCAGGGCGTGAGTCGGGGTGGGCATTCTATGTTTTGTTCTGTGTGTTATACGTCTAGGTGTTTGGCATTGTATGGTTCCCAATCAGAGGCAGCTGTCAATCGTTGTCTCTGATTGAGAATCATACTTAGGCAGCCTGTTTTCCCACTATGGGTTGTGGGTAGTTGTTTTCTGTTTTGTGTTGCTGCACCTTTACAGGACTGTTTTTTTTTTTTGTTTCACTGTCTTTGTTATTTGTTTAGTGTTTCTGTTCTAATAAAATAACGACGCTGGGCATTGGTCCGATCCTTCATACTCCTCCTCCGAAGACGAGAAACATTACACTAGCTGGTAACCGCGTTGGGCCAGTAATCAAATGTAATCAGAAGGATTGGTGTTTCTAATCCCCCCCCCCCCCCCAATATGCCGACTAGGTGGAAGAAAAACATAAGTCGATGTGAAATAACTCTAATTGGCCCCCCACATTTTTTTTTAAAAATCTGCTAAATGACTAAACATGTAAGGCAAACTGAGTCACAGAGCATCAAATCACATTTTATTAGTCACATGCGCCAAATTCAACCTTACAGTGAAATGCTGAATAAAACAGGTGTAGTAGACCTCACAGTGAAATGCTGAATACAACAGGTGTAGTAGACCTCACAATGAAATGCTGAATACAACAGGTGTAGTAGACCTCACAATGAAATGCTGAATACAACAGGTGTAGTAGACCTCACAGTGAAATGCTGAATACAACAGGTGTAGTAGACCTCACAGTGAAATGCTGAATACAACAGGTGTAGTAGACCTCACAATGAAATGCTGAATACAACAGGTGTAGTAGACCTTACAGTGAAATGCTGAATACAACAGGAGTAGTAGACCTTACAGTGAAATGCTAAATACAACAGGTGTAGTACAACTTACAGTGAAATATAGAGATATATAGAGATATATAGAGCTATACAAAGATACATAGAGATATGTAGAGATATATAGAGATATATAGAGATATATAGAGATACACAGAGATATACAGAGATATATAGAGATGTATAGAGATATACAGAGATATACAGAGATATATAGAGATGTATAGAGATATATAAATATATATAGAGATGCACAGAGAGATATGGAGATATATAGAGATACACAGAGATATATAGAGATGTATAGAGATATACAGAGATACACAGAGATATATGGAGATATACAGAGATATACAGAGATACACAGAGATATATAGAGATATATAGAGATATATAGAGATATATAGAGATATACAGAGATATATAGAGATATATAGAGATATATAGAGATATACAGAGATATATAGAGATATATAGAGATACACAGAGATATATAGAAATGTATAGAGATATACAGAGATTCACATAGATATATAGAGACATATAGAGATATATAGAGATATACAGACATATATAGAGATATACAGAGATATACAGAGATATACAGAGATATACAGAGATTTACAGATATATATAGAGATATATAGAGATATACAGAGATATATAGAGATATATAGAGATATACAGAGATATATACAGAGATACATAGAGATATACAGAGATACACAGAGATACATAGAGACATATAGAGATATATAAAGATATACAGAGATATATAGAGATATATAGAGATATACAGAGATATATACAGAGATATATAGAGATATACAGAGACATATATAGGTATACAGAGATATATAGAGATATACAGAGATAGATAGAGATATATAGAGATATATAGAGATATACATAGATATATAGAGATATACAGAGACATATAGAGGTATACAGAGATATATAGAGATATACAGAGATATATAGAGATATATAGAGATATATAGAGATATACAGATATATATAGAGATATACAGAGATATATAGAGATACACAGATATATATAGAGATACACAGAGATATATAGAGATGTATAGAGATATACAGAGACACACAGAGATATATGGAGATATACAGAGATATACAGAGATAGATAGAGATGTATAGAGATATACAGAGATACACAGAGATATATGGAGATATACAGAGATATACAGAGATATATAGAGATATATAGAGATATACAGAGATATACAGAGATATATAGAGATATAAAGAGATATACAGAGATATACAGAGATATGTAGAGATATACAGAGATATATAGAGATACACAGAGATATATAGAGATATACAGAGATATACAGAGATATATAGAGATATACAGATATATACAGAGATATATAGAGATATATAGAGATATACAGAGATATATAGAGATACACAGAGATATATAGAGATATACAGAGATATACAGAGATATATAGAGATACATAGAGATATATAGAGATATACAGAGATATACAGAGATATATAGAGATATACAGATATATACAGAGATATATAGAGATATGTAGAGATATACAGAGATATATAGAGATACACAGAGATATATAGAGATATACAGAGATACATAGAGATATATTGAGATATACAGAGATATATAGAGATATACAGCGATAGATAGAGATATATAGAGATATATAGAGATATACAGAGATATATAGAGATATACAGAGATAGATAGAGATATACAGAGATATATAGAGATATATAGAGATATATAGAGATATACAGAGATATATAGAGATACACAGAGATATATAGAGATATACAGAGATATACAGAGATATATAGAGATATACAGAGATATATAGAGATATACAGAGATATACAGAGATATACAGAGATATACAGAGATATATAGAGATATACAGAGATATATAGAGATACACAGAGATATATAGAGATATACAGAGATACATAGAGATATACAGGTATATACAGAGATATATAGAGATATACAGAGATATATAGAGATATACAGAGATATATAGAGTTGGTTTTTCCAAGATGGTGTAGCAGTAAGTCGTCCTGTCGTGTCGTGTCCCCTGTATATATCGTTGCTTTTTCGTTTTTTACATATTTTCCTTCGCATATCTCTTTAAAAACTTTTTGCTAAACCTAAGCTTCCAAATACTCTCCTGCAACCCGCCTCACCCAATGTAGCTATTTTTCCTAAAGTATTTATATTTACTTCGGAACCGGAACCCCTCAACTGAAGCTAGCCAGCTAACCACCAGCTATGCTAGCGGTCTTCAGCTAACCGGTCATCAGCTAACCTTCAGCCCGGAAAGCTCTCGCCAGTTCAAACAATGCGACTCTAACCAGAGCATAACGGACCTATTTATTTTTCATCCCCGGATTCCCACCGCAAACGGACCATTTTTCAGCTGGATCTTCACAACTAGCTATCTAGCTATCTACGAACTGTTAGCTTGCTAGCACAGGCCTGCTAACCATCTGAATTGTCGCATCCCAAACACCCATATTTACTTTCTATCTCTTTTTGATTTTTAATTTGTTTATACCTTCCGGAAACCTGCCTCACCCAATGTGATACGGAATCGCTATTATTTAAAAAAAATTAGAACACACTCAAGAACCTCCAGAAGCTAACCAGCTAACAAGCTATTTAGTCATTGTTAGTTTTTTTTTTTACCTGGATAACACTCGCCAGTCCAGCTTCCCTGCCCCATCCACCGCTGCCCCCTGGACACTGATCTCTTGGCCACATAGCTGATGCACGCTGGACTGTCCATTAATCACGGTACTCCATTCTGCTTGTTTGTTTTATCTGTTGGCCCCGTTGCCTAGTCAACGCCATTTTACCTGCTGTTGTCGTGCTAGCTGATTAGCTGTTGTTATCTCACCTACTGTTTTAGCTAGCTTTCCCAATTCAACACCTGTGATTACTGTATGCCTTGCTGTATGTCTCTCTCAAATGTCAATATGCCTTGTATACTGTTGTTCAGGTTAGTTATCATTGTTTTAGTTCACAACGGAGCCCCTAGTTCCACTCTTCATACCCCTGATAACTCCTTTGTCCCACATCCCACACATGCGGTGACCTCACCCATTACAACCATCATGTCCAGAGATACAACCTCTCTCATCATCACCCAGGGCCTGGGCTTGCCTCCGCTGTACCCGCCCCCCACCATACCCCTGTCTGCGCATTATGCCCTGAATATATTCTACCATGCCCAGAAACCTGCTCCTCTTATTCTCTGTCCCCAACGCTCTAGGCGACCAGTTTTGATAGCCTTTAGCCGCACCCTCACACTACTCCTTCTCTGTTCCGCGGGTGATGTGGAGGTAAACCCAGGCCCTGCATGTCCCCAGGCACCCTCATTTGTGGACTTCTGTGATCGAAAAAGCCTTGGTTTCATGCATGTCAACATCAGAAGCCTCCTCCCTAAGTTTATTTTACTCACTGCTTTAGCACACTCTGCTAACCCTGATGTCCTTGCTGTGTCTATATCCTGGCTCTAGAAGGCCACCAAAAATTCAGAGATTTCCATACCCAACTATAACATCTTCCGTCAAGATAGAACTGCCAAAGGGGGAGGAGTTGCAGTCTACTGCAGAGATAGCCTGCAAAGTAATCTCATACTTTCCAGGTCCATACCCAAACAGTTCGAACTACTAATTTTGAAAATTACTCTCTCCAGAAATAAGTCTCTCACTGTTGCCTGTTGCCGCCTGCTACCGACCCCCCTCAGCTCCCAGCTGTGCCCTGGACACCATTTGTGAATTGATCGCCCCCCATCTAGCTTCAGAGTTTGTTCTGTTAGGTGACCTAAACTGGGATATGCTTAACACCCCGGCAGTCCTACAATCTAAGCTAGATGCCGTCAATCTCACACAAATCATCAAGGAACCCACCAGGTACAATCCTAACTCTGTAAACAAGGGCACCCTCATAGACGTCATCCTGACCAACTGGCCCTCCAAATACACCTCCACTGTCTTCAACCAGGATCTCAGCGATCACTGCCTCATTGCCTGTATCCGCTACGGAGCCGCAGTCAAACGACCACCCCTCATCACTGTCAAACGCTCCCTAAAACACTTCTGTGAGCAGGCCTTCCTAATCGACCTGGCCCGGGTATCCTGGAAGGACATTGACTCATCCCGTCAGTTGAGGATGCCTAGTCATTCTTTAAAAGTAACTTCCTCTCCATTTTAGATAAGCATGCTCCGTTCAAAAAATGCAGAACTAAGAACAGATACAGCCCTTGGTTCACTCCAGACCTGACTGCCCTCGACCAGCACAAAAACATCCTGTGGCGGACTGCAATAGCATCGAATAGTCCCCGTGATATGCAACTGTTCAGGTAAGTCAGGAACCAATACACTCAGTCAGTCAGGAAAGCTAAGGCCAGCTTCTTCAGGCAGAAGTTTGCATCCTGTAGCTCCAACTCCAAAAAGTTCTGGGACACTGTGAAGTCCATGGAGAACAAGAGCACCTCCTCCCAGCTGCCCACTGCACTGAGGCTAGGTAACACGGTCACCACCGATAAATCCATGATTATCGAAAACTTCAATAAGCATTTCTCAACGGCTGGCCATGCCTTCCGCCTGGCTACTCCAACCTCGGCCAACAGCTCCACCCCCCCCCGCAGCTCCTCGCCCAAGCCTCTCCAGGTTCTCCTTTACCCAAATCCAGATAGCAGATGTTCTGAAAGAGCTCCAAAACCTGGACCCGTACAAATCAGCTGGGCTTGACAATCTGGACCCTCTATTTCTGAAACTATCCGCCGCCATTGTCACAACCCCTATTACCAGCCTGTTCAACCTCTCTTTCATATCGTCCGAGATCCCCAAGGATTGGAAAGCTGCCGCAGTCATCCCCCTCTTCAAAGGGGGAGACACCCTGGACCCAAACTGTTACAGACCTATATCCATCCTGCCCTGCCTATCTAAGGTCTTCGAAAGCCAAGTCAACAAACAGGTCACTGACCATCTCGAATCCCACCGTACCTTCTCCGCTGTGCAATCTGGTTTCCGAGCCGGTCACGGGTGCACCTCAGCCACACTCAAGGTACTAAACGATATCATAACCGCCATCGATAAAATACAGTACTGTGCAGCCGTCTTTATCGACCTTGCCAAGGCCTTCGACTCTGTCAATCACCATATTCTTATCGGCAGACTCAGTAGCCTCGGTTTTTCGGATGACTGCCTTGCCTGGTTCACCAATTACTTTGCAGACAGAGTTCAGTGTGTCAAATCGGAGGGCATGCTGTCCGGTCCTCTGGCAGTCTCTATGGGGGTGCCACAGGGTTCAATTCTCGGGCCGACTCTTTTCTCTGTATATATCAATGATGTTGCTCTTGCTGCGGGCGATTCCCTGATCCACCTCTACGCAGACGACACCATTCTATATACTTTCGGCCCGTCATTGGACACTGTGCTATCTAACCTCCAAACGAGCTTCAATGCCATACAATACACCTTCCGTGGCCTCCAACTGCTCTTAAACGCTAGTAAAACCAAATGCATGCTTTTCAACCGATCGCTGCCTGCACCCGCATGCCCGACTAGCATCACCACCCTGGATGGTTCCGACCTTGAATATGTGGACATCTATAAGTACCTAGGTGTCTGGCTAGACCGCAAACTCTCCTTCCAGACTCATATCAAACATCTCCAATCGAAAATCAAATCAAGAGTCGGCTTTCTATTCCACAACAAAGCCTCCTTCACTCACGCCGCCAAGCTTACCCTAGTAAAACTGACTATCCTACCGATCCTCGACTTCGGCGATGTCATCTACAAAATGGCTTCCAACACTCTACTCAGCAAACTGGATGCAGTCTATCACAGTGCCATCCGTTTTGTCACTAAAGCACCTTATACCACCCACCACTGCGACCTGTATGCTCTAGTCGGCTGGCCCTCGCTACATATTCGTCGCCAGACTCACTGGCTCCAAGTCATCTACAAGTCCATGCTAGGTAAAGCTCCGCCTTATCTCAGTTCACTGGTCACGATGGCAACA